>NC_056737.1:1622715268-1622830268 GCF_019279795.1 Protopterus annectens
AAAATCCCGAACACTCGGAACAGAGATTGTTTTCCCTCAGGGACTTTACCATTTTAAGTAGAGGGGTGTGGGGCGAAGTTTTTTTTTTTTTTTTTTTTTTTTGCTGTTCCGTGTGTTCGGGATTTTAACCATTTGCTTAAAGAGGGTCAATAAATCAGCGTTCGCTGATTTAACATAGACCCTAAAATTAGGCATTCTGTTTTTATTGAGGCTACTGAAATTAATATGCGGTTTCATGTTATACTTATTACATAACTACAGAAGTATAGAGCTGCAATAAACTAAAATGGTCTGTCATTCGCACCAATAATCTACAAGTGATATTTTCTACAAATACCTTACATTGTTTCATAACCAGGTCTGAATATCATTCTTGTAAGAATGAAGAGCTCTATACTCCATGATTAATCAGACAGAGCAGGGTTCCTCATTTAAATATGAAGTACTATGGTGTACAGGCAATCAACCCTTGTTTTGTTTTTTTTATTTGCTAACTGAGTAAGTGAATAATTCTAAGACTCCCTTTCAGCCATAGCCCAGTCACAGGCAGACACAAATAAAAGCAAGTGGCATGCAGTCCATGCAGAGTCCCTTATGTTGCATAGTGAGCACAATTAACAATCAGAAAACACCTAAGCATCATTACCAATGACACTGGGAAAGAAACGAGTATAAAATGCTGTAGGTATACAGGTAGAGAATGGGGGAAGGATGGAGAGCCAGTCACATATTAAAAATACATAAAGAGTGCTCTACATAATCTAATTTCCTCATTATGACATCAAATAAATATAATGTAATATAAGATATTTATAAAGTTGAACAGGCTCTTCACATGACACTATTAATGAACGTATAACATTAAGACAAGTGAAAAATAAGAACTAACATCTGAGGTTTATAAATTTATAGACTGATACACCACCCTCTTGGCATATTAGCCATCAAGGACCGAAGACGCTCACAGCTGCTTTTAGGTACCATTGAACCCTGCGGTCTCTGGAGATCCCTCAATCATCGGGGCACCAACCACAGCATCTTATTTTAATATTCTGTTACATTTATCAAACCAACAAACTCTAGTTCAGAAATCCTGTATTCTTAATACACCATGTGGGCAATAATAACTATTACAATGATGAATCCTAAGGTTTGGAACCATTTCTCCTTTAAAATTTAAAGACATATCTGGTAGTAAAAATTGTGTTTTGTCAAGTAGCAGGCTTCATAATTTCCTTAAATGTTATACCACTGACATAGTGCCTTTGACTTAGTTAAATCCTGCTGGTGAGCAGTTTCTCCACTAAAACTAACATCATAGCCTGCTTTAGGCACTGGTAATATCCATGACTATGAGTGGGGGGCCCTAATCATCCTTGACTGTGTGGGGGCTCCAGAAAAGCTGATGCTGCTGACTCAGGGAAAATGAGGAGAAAAAAGTTAACTCATTCTCTGATTACATACTTTAGCCTAACGGGGTTATGGTATACTGATAAACCAGGTTATGATATACCAATAAACCAGTAATCAGTAAATGAGCATGAGTGAAGCAAGCGCTAGAGACTGGCTGATCTGATCTGACTGATAGTTTACTCTTTTAGGGAGTTTTATAAATATTGGTAGAACACTAAATACAATAACTCTCAAAATGTACAAAATGATTTTGAGAAGAGCTTAGTGGTGGCCTCTGTTTTGTGAGTAATGTGGAGACATGTTATACATATGACAGCAGTCACTTGAAATACATAACCATGGCCATTTGAACTTCTTGGCAGAGCCAAAATAATGGTAAAATAAAAGCTCAGAATTGGGAGCACTTTTTTAAATATTACTCTAATTCAGTTATAAAGTTAATAGAATAACACATTTTGCATCAACATAAATTTTTGGACAATAAGAAATATGAAATGTCTGGCATTACTGACTGTCTGTAATCCTGAATGATTTACCAGCAAGTCAAATTTTATATGAGACAAAGCAAAAATATGAGGCAAAATCAGGGACATTCTGTGACATCGGGAACAGTGACAGGTATGCATTAATCCTAATGACTGCTGAACAAAAGTCACTGGTCTGGTGTGACAGTACTAATGTCACACAATGTACTGCTGTCTGCTGAGATCAGTGTAAAACTACTGCTGTGCGTGCGTGTGTGTGTGTGTGTGTGTGTGTGTGTGTGTGTGTGTGTGTGTGTGTGTGTGTGTGTGTGTGTCTGTGTGCGAGTGTGTAAAAATATTACTGCATTTTATCAGTTGACATGCATAATAATTATGGGCATAGCTCTTCTGTGTAGCAGTAGAAAAATGCAGTTAAGTAACTATCTTTCAAAAATAAGACATAAAATAAATTGCAGAACATTCAGACGTTTGGAGCTTCTAGGGGTCTGTTGTCCTCCATACCCCAGACTGTTAGGCATTTACTCAATCTCATCACTTAATTAGCATGTGCAAAAAAAAAGCATTTCTTGCAGGGAACTTCCAGGCAGCTTCTCTTTTTACTTCACGGTTTCTACACCTTGAAGAACAGCAGTCTCTGACAAGAAGTGTAATACCACTCTCATTCATTCTCAAAGACGCAAAGGCCTCTGATCACATAGAATGAGTAAGTAAAGTCGCCCTCTACAAAGAACTGAGCAGCGTAGCCCAAGCAGGTGCTAACTAAAGCCAGCATGCCCAAGCAAGTGGGAACGAAATCTGAGAGACTGATTAAGTGAAGGTAAGCTGCGTGAAACTTGCAGCTATAACCAAGATCACTGCAATTTTAAAAGACGTCTTGCCAACTTTGTCTGCATATGAGGAAATTCACAGGATTCCGTTGGGTTTTGGTAGCCTCTAGGATGGATATTAAGATATTCAAAAGTGAAAGTAAACTTTGACATTGTTTACCAGCAATTTACTGCATTCTTTAGATAGGGATAAACAAAATGTTAACATTTTTAGCTATTATTATGCAAAAGACCAATGTGCTGAAAGTGGATGAGCTTATATAAACTGCATCTTGACCAAAAGAAACATCTCGTAGGCAAACATGTTAGACCACAATAAGCCACATGTATAAATACCACACATATTAAAATAATGTTCACACACAGATTATTGTCATGACATTGTCCACAGAGGCTATACATGTGATGAATAACTGTGACATTGGACATGGCCATCATTATAACACTTAGGAGATGCTATGTGTGGCTGAATATTAGCACATATCCAGGAAATGGGACACAAATATGACTACAGATTTACACATCCAGTACAAACATGACTTTTAGAAACAGAATACAGCAAACAATTGCAGCAATTTTCAGGGACAGCCATGACAGGTGGCAGATGATGTCTCATTATCACAAGTACAGTTGATATAAAAAGTGTACACACCCCTGTTAAAATTCTAGGCTTTTGTGATACAAAAAATGAGACCACAATAAATCATTTCAAAACTTTTCCCACCCTTAATGTGACCTATAACCTGTACAATTCAATTGAAAAACAAATCTGTTAGGGGAAAAATATAAAAAATAAAAAACGTACAATAAGCTGGTTGCATAAGGGTGCACACCCTTAAACTAATACTTTGTTGAAGCCCCTTTTGATTTAATTACAGCATTCAGTCTTCTTGGGTAGGAATCTATCAGCATGGCACATCTTGACTTGGCAACGTTTGCCCACTCTTCCTTACAAAAGCACTCCACTTCTATCAGATTCGGAGGGCATCTCTTGTGCACAGCCCTCTTCAGATCACCCCCACAGATTTTCTATTGGATTTAGGTTTGGGCTTGGGCTGGGCCATTCCAAAACTTTAATTTTCTTCTGGTGAAGCTATTATTTTATTGATTTGGATGTATACTTGGGGGTCATTGTCATGTTGAAAGGTGAAATTCCTCTTTATCATCAGCTTTCTAGCAGACACCTGAAGGTTTTGGGCCAAAAGTAGCTGGTATATGGAACTGTTCATAATTCCCTCCACCTTGACTAAAGTCCCAGTTCCAGCTGAAGAAAAGCAACCCCAAAGCATAATACTGCCACCACCATACTTCGCTGTGGGGATGGTGTTCTTTTGGTGATGCAAAGTGTTGTTTTTGTGCCAAACATACCTTTTGGAATTGTGGTCAAAAAGTTCAACCTTGGTCTCATTAGACCATAACACATTTTCCCACATGCTTTTGGGAGACGTGATGTATTGTTTTGCAAATTTTAGCTGGGCCTGAATATTTTTCTGTGTAAGAAAAGGCTTCCGTCTTGCAACCCTACCCCATAGACCAGACATATGGAGAATACAGGAGAGTGTTGTCACAAGTAGTACACAACCAGTACTTGCCAGATATTCCTGCAGCTCCTTCAGTGTTGTTGTAGGTCTCTTGGCAGCCTCCCTGACCAGTATTTGTCTTGCCTTTAATCAATTTTGGAAAGATGTCCAGTTCTCTGCAACAACCCAGCCACTGGGGATGCACAAGCCAGTGCATTTCTTTGTGCCAGTCCCAAGCCCGGATAAATGGGGAGGGTTGCATCAGGAAGGGCATCCGGCATAAAATTTTGCCAAATCATACATGCAGAAAACTGTAGAGAAATTCATACCAGATCAGTCGAGGCCTGGGTTAACAATGACTGCCACCAGTACTGTTGGCCAACAGGGTGCTGGCAGAAATTGGGCTACTGTTGGCCGAAGGAGGAGAAGAGGCGGAAGGCATGCCTGAAGGCAGGTAAAGGCTAGGACTGTGATAGTGAGGGTTGGAACTTTGAATGTTGGCAGTATGACTGGTATAGGGAGAGAGCTAGCTGATATGATGGACCGAAGGACGGTTGGTATATTGTGTGTGCAAGAGACCAGATGGAAGGGGAGCAAGGCTAGGTGTATCGGAGGTGGTTTCAAATTGTTTTATCATGGTGTAGATGGGAGGAGAAATGGCATAGGCATTATCCTGAAGGAATAGTATGCTAAGAGTGTTTTGGAGGTGAAAAGAGTGTCGGATAGAGTGATGTTTATGAAGCTGGAAATTGATGGTGTAATGATGAATGTTGTTAGTGCATATGCTCCACAAGTTGGGTGTGTGATGGATGAGAAAAAAAAAATTTTGGAGTGAATTGGATGAAGTGATGATGACTGTACCCAAGGGTGAGAGACTGGTGATTGGAATAGATTTCAATGGGCATGTTGGTGAAGGGAACAGAGGGGATGAGGAAGCGATGGGTAGGTATGGTGTTAACCAAAGGAATGTAGAAGGTCAGATGGTAGTGGATTTTGCAAAAAGGATGGACATGGCTGTGATGAATACGTATTTTAACATGAGGGAGGAGCATAGGGTGACATACAAGAGTGGGGGAAGATGCACACAGGTGGATTATATCTTATGTAGGAGGGCCAATCTGAAGGAGATTGGAGACTGTAAAGTGGTGGCAGGGGAAAGTGTAGTTAGGCAGCATAGGATGGTGGTTTGTAGGATGACATTGGTGATCAAGAAGAGGAGGATGAGTGTGAGGGCAGCACCAATGATCAAATGGTGGAAACTGAAAAAGGGTAATTGTGAGGTGATGTTCAGGGAAGAGTTAAGACAGGCACTGGGTGGCAGTGAAGAGTTACCAAATAGCTGGGTAACTACAGCAGAGCTAGTAAGAGAGATGGCTAGAAGGGTGCTTGGTGTGACATCTGGAAAGAGGAAGGAGGACAAGGAGACCTGGTGGTGGAATGAAGAAGTACAGGAGAGTATACAGAGAAAGAGGTTGGCGAAGAAGAAGTGGGATTGTCAAAGAGATGAAGAAAGTAGACAAGAGTATAAGGAGATGAGGTGCATGGCAAAGAGAGAGGTGGTGAAGACTAAGGATAAGGTGTATGAAGAGTTGTATAAAAGGTTGGACACTAAGGAGGAAGAAAAGGACCTTTACCGATTGGCTAGACAGAGGGACCGAGCTAGGAAAGATGTGCAGCAGGTAAGGGTGATAAAGGATAATGAGGGAAACATCCTCACAAATGAGGAGAGTGTGTTGAGCAGATGGAAAGAGTACTTTGAGAGGTTGATAAATGAAGAGAATGAGAGGGAGAGAAGGTTGGATGATGTGCGGATAGTGAATCATGAAGTGCAGTGGATTAGCAAGGAGGAAGTAAGGATAGCTATGAAGAGGATGAAGAACGGAAAGGCTGTTGGTCCAGATGACATACCTGTGGAAGTATGGAGGTGTTTAGGTGAAATGGCAGTGGAGCTTTTTAACTAGATTGTTTAATGAAATCTTGGAAAGTGAGAGGATGCCTGAGGAATGGAGAAAAAGCGTTTTGGTGCTTATTTTTAAGAATAAGGGTGATATGCAGATCTGTAGAAACTACAGAGGGATTAAATTGATCAGTTACAGCATGAAGTTATGGGAAAGAGTAGTGGAAGCTAGGTTAAGAAGGGAGGTGATGATTAGTGATCAGCAGTATGGTTTCATGCCAGGAAAGAGCACTACAGATGCGATGTTTGCTCTGAGAGTGTTGATGGAGAAGTACAGAGAAGGTCAGAAGGAGTTGCATTGTGTCTTTGTGGATTTAGAGAAAGCTGGATTTAGAGAAAGCATATGACAGGGTGCCTAGAGAGGAGTTATGGTATTGTATGAGGAAGTCGGGAGTGTCAGAGAAGTATGTAAGAGTGGTACAGGATATGTACGAGGGTAGTGTGACAGTGGTGAGGTCTGCGGTGGGAGTGACAGATGCATTTAAGGTGGAAGTGGGATTACATCAAGGATCAGCTCTGAGCCCTTTCTTATTTGCAATGGTGATGGACAGGTTAACAGACAAGATCAGACAGGATTCCCCATGGACTATGATGTTTGCAGATGACATTGTGATCTGTAGTGAGAGTATGGAACAGGTGGAGGAGACCCTGGAGAGGTGGAGATATGCTCTTGAGAGAAGAGGAATGAAGGTCAGCAGGCTAAGACAGAATATATGTGTGTGAATGAGAGGGAGGATAGATGAATGGTGAGGATGCAGGGAGTAGAGGTGGCGAAGGTGAATGAGTTTAAATACTTGGGATCAACAGTTCAGAGTAATGGTGAGTGTGGAAGAGAGGTGAAGAAGAGAGTGCAGGCAGGATGGAGTGGGTGGAGAAGAGTGTCAGGAGTGATTTGTGACAGATGAGTACCAGTAAGAGTGAAAGGGAAGGTCTACAAGAGGGTAGTGAGACCAGCTATGTTATATGGGTTGGATACAGTGGCATTGACAAAAAGGCAGGAGTCAGAACTTGACGTGGCAGAGTTGAAGATGTTAAGATTTGCACTGGGTGTGATGAGGATGGACAGGATTAGGAATAAGTATATTAGAGGGTCAGCCCAGGTTGGAAGGTTTGGAGACAAAGCCAGAGAGGCAAGATTACATTGGTTTGGACATGTGCTGAGGAGGGATGCAGGGTATATTGGGAAAAAGATGCTAAGGATGAAGCTGCCAGGTAACAGGAAAAGAGGAAGGCCTAAGATAAGGTTTATGGATGTGGTGAGAGAGGACATGCAGGTGGTTGGTGTGACAGAGCAAGATGCAGAGGACAGGAAGAAATTGAAACAGTTGATCTGCTGTGGCGACCCCTAACGGGAGCAGCCGAAAGAAGTCCAGTTCTCTGCAACATCTCTGTTGTTTCATATTTTCTCCACTTTTTTTTTCCAAAAACATTTTTATTAAATTTTGTTAATAAACATGGACATAAAGTATTAGAAATAAACAATATAAAACATAATAACTATTTACACTATATACAAACATCCACAATAAACATTCATTTTATCCAAGAAAGGTAATCAATATTTATCTAACAATCTTTCCAATTTTTGCCAAGCTAGTCTTTTGTGTGTTATATTTGATGATCTCTGATAAATACTTTGCATTTCTTTTTTACATACAGATTTTGCTGGTGAAATACTCAGTAAACATAAGATCTTGCTTATTTTCCAGTTCAATGTAATTATTTTTCGAGCAATAGCTGGAATTAACCAAAGAGCAGGTAACTGATATCTAGGAATTACACTTGGGCTAGGAACATTGAATAATATCAAAGAGTTAGTAATGTGACAGTTATCAGACCACAGGGCTTTTGTGAAATGTTTAAAATCACTCCAATATTGTGTGAGAGTTCTACATTCGATGAACATGTGAACCCAGTTGGCATCAAGAATATCACCACACCTCCAGCATTTGCTTTCATTACTCTTGGTTATAAAGTCAATTATGTGTGGAGTGTAAAAGCCTCTATGAATAAATCTCCAGGTATATAGTCTCCAATATTAAGATGATGAAGTGTTTTTTATTGAATTTAACAACTGTTTCTTCTTATTGTTAGATAAAGGTTCACCATTAATCTTTATGGAGTAATTCCAAAAAGCTGGGTCAAAAGTAATCGTGTCTTCTCATAGGATTTTATATACAGGTGATATGCTTAATTTTTGTTCAATGTTCATCAAACTACACCATATGAATAGTTGTATCAATCTTGGTATAATATCAGTTTCCAGATTTATTGACACTCTCACTTTATTTTCAACAAACTGTCTTAAAGATTGAATACAGAACCAATTATTTTGACAGACGTTATATCTGGCTAAGAGGAAGTTCATTGGTTGGATGTTCTTATTGTCTATAAACTGGTACGAAAACTTTAGATTATTCTCTTTAAAATTCTGCATTTTATTGATATTGAAGGTATCTAGGCAATCTGGTGTATAAGCTATGAGAAATGTAATGAAAAAGATGTTCTTTAAGCTATAATTGTTGTCAATTATATTTTTGAAAATATAAAATATTTGGTTTATACCATGTGAGAAGTGGCTAAATGTCTTATTATATAGGCAATATTCACGGAGTATCCAAAATATTTTGTTAATTCCAAAGGTTCTTTGCAACGTCACTGTTGTCCCATTTTTGATGACTGTCTTCACTGTGTTCCATGGTATAGCCAATGCTGTGGAAATGTTTTTGTACCCTTTTCCTGACTGATACTTTTCAACAATGAGATCACTTTGATGCTTTGTAAGCTCTCTGCAAACCATGGCATTTGCTGTAGCAGGCAACTGAGTAAATGTCAGGCAAATCCTACTAGGACAGCTAAACTTTATTTGGAGTTAATCAGAGTCTCTTTAATTGATGGCAGGTATGTACCCAAGAAAACTGAATGTTGTAATTAAATCTAAAGGTGCTTCAACAAAGTATTAGTTTAAGGGTGTGCACACACAACAAAGTATTAGTTTAAGGGTGTGTACACTTATGCAACCTGTGTATCATACATTTTTTATTTTTTATATTTTTTCCCCTGACAGATTTGTTTGTATTTCAATTGAATTGTACAGGTTATAAGTCACGTTACAGGTGGGACAAGTTTTGAAATCATTTATTGTGGTCTCATTTTTTATATCACAAAAACCTGGCATTTTAACAGGGGTGTCTGCACTTTTTATATCCACTGTACCTTCTATCTGCCTCCTGCCATGATCTGGCAAAAGATATATAACAGGTTCTCATAACACATAATGCGGAACCAGGGGGACTGACATGTTATGCATGGAGCATAGAACTGCATAATTCAGATTCCATAGTATGTATGGTAGTACCCACAAAGCACTAGAATTACTAACTGTGGATTGCTTCAAGGGAGCGTTTCTAGTAACAGAACTTGATTGCGTTGTCATTAACTGTTAACTATGTGAACCATGCCAATACCCATGTTGTTCATTAGAAGAGAGAACAAGGCCTCTCAGTGCAGAACTGCATCAGGGTAGGTCAAGAGGGTCAGTTTTCCATTAGATTCTGATATGAATTTGTCTGCACCAGTGAAGTAAAGAGAAAATGTTCTGACTACAGTTCAGGTGATCTGAGTTTGGTTAGCTGCTCAAGAGCTTGATGGCGCAGGCTGGGAGGATGAGCAGTAACCATCTGGGTATGGTACACTCGAATGCATCTCCCAGTGGATCCCAGACAGAGGCGATAAATATGTGGGGGTGGCAGTATTTAGAGGGGATGGGACTATGGGTGAGTCACCATGGAGGCAGGACAATACATCTACAAGCCCATTGCAAATCCTTCCCTGAGATAAAAACTGATGCACACAACATGGTGGAAACAAAGGTATATAAACATAAAATACTCCTCAGCAACAGCATAATACTGCTTTAGGGTGCCTTTATCTCCTTTCAGGCCATGAGTCTGGGCTGGAGCTAGTCCAGGAATACTAATCAGATTTAGTAGATTTGTTGAATGAGTAGAGGCTTGGGAGCAGTGGATGGCCAGCTGTGGTGAGCTCAAAAGTATTTAAAAAATGGTTTTGATATGAATTCATGAGTCAAAGCCTAAGACATAAACATTATACACTCACCTTAATATTGGATCTTGGATAAATGGACCAATTCTCATCAACCAACAAGACTAAAGTCGCAGACCTTTAGTCATCCTGCATCTGAATCTTTCACAGGCTACAAGCCCATCCCCGTTTACCCATAATGTCCTGTCAACAAACTTCCTTTTCAAATCCCTGTTATGTCAGACTAAGCCAGATCAGAATAAGATAAATCATCAATAGATTTCCTCTATAAACTATCTGTGCTGAGCCAGGGAGAAGGTGGATAGGTATTTTGCAGAAGAGGGACCTGCTCATCCATTAGTTTTTTTTTTTTATTGGAAAATTTGCTCCGTTCCCACAACACTGATGTTGTTATTGTTTGTGAAACATGGTTAAAGAACAATGACTAGAAACTAGTTCTGTCTGGGTATAAATGTTTTTACTGTAACAGACATTCTAACAAAAAATCAGGTGGAGGAGTTATGATAGGGATTAAAGATAATTATGAGACCTGTGATTATTACTTGTTCATTGATAACACCAATACTATACACTGTGTAACTGTGACAATAAAGACAACCCTGGAACATATAACAATTGTTGGAGTGTATAGACTACAAAGTCAAGTGCAAATAACCTACAGGAAGTCATACATTTCTTGCATGAAACATAGGATGGAAGAATAATATTAGCTAGAGACTTCAATTTACAAGAAACATACTGGAATAATATTGATTCAACAATGTTTGTAAGGAAATTATTCACAATGTATATTCAAGAACAACAGTTGCTTCAGATTGTAAAAAAAAAACTACCAGGGTATGGAACATACTAGACATTGTTTATGTTCCAAAATAAATTACTGTTACTTCACATTAAGTTTTACCATCATTGATGTGCAGTGATCATAGGGTTATAAAGGTTAATTTGTTGCTAGATAATTCTGCCAAACTGATGCACAGAAGGTTAATTACAGATTATATGGAAGCAAAACAGTCATTATGTAAACCCAGCTGGGTGAGGCATTCAGAGGAAAAACTGCAGATGGAATGTGGAAAGTTTTGAAAGATAAATTGTTTGAGTGCAAAAAAAAATGTCTGACATCAGGATCTAGGCATACAACATCAGGGGGATATATTTCCATAAGAACAGGATATCTGATTAAGGTAAGAGACAAAAAAATCTAAGAAATGGAAGACAGGATGAACTACAACTTTGAAAACTGAAATAAACAAGCTGAACAAACAGATTAATTATAGTCTAAGACAGGATTAAGAAAAAAATTTAAGAATGTTTATATAAAGATTTTGAGCATAATATGAAACCTTTTTATTGATATATAAGCTGTGGAAGGAGTAAAGACACACAAATTGATAAACTGTGTGCAGATTCTAAAATTTATGCTCAGACACAACAGATTATAGATATATTTACAAAATCTTATGTAAAACAGTTTGGCTCTACAAAAAGGGTGATAAGTTGTCCTAGTAACATCCAGGTAACCCCAGATACAGGAATCAAATTAAATTATACTGAAAAAGAACTGCACAAACTGGATCCAAACAAAGCACAGGGAGGAGACAGAATTAGTATCAATGACCTGAGAACACTTCAGCAAGAACATACGGTACCATTATATTTATTATTCACTAACTCATATAAATATGGGGAGATTCCTCAAGACTGGAGACATGCGCTTATTAAACCTGTCTTCAAAGGAAAGGGGAGTAGGGCAAACCCAGAGTCATATAGACCATAAATCTACTTTCATGTTGTGAAAAATAATAGAGAAGGTAATATTGGACAAGTTATTGTCAGAACTGCATAGGTTGGGACTTGAAACCATATATCAGCATGCATATGTTGAAAATGGATCTATTACAACCTGTAACATTATGATAGGTAACAATATAATAGCTATGAATGAAAAATCATGCTGTGATGTAATTTATAGATTTAACTTCAGCATTTGACAGGATCATACACAAAACACTGATCAATAAATTAGTACAACTAGATATTGCTGTACTCTTGATAAGATGGACAGCTGCATGGCTTACAAATAGGACATGGCAAGTATCATACAGCAACTGGACAGGTAAAATCCTTGGTTATACTCAGGGTATCCCACAGGGCTGTGCCCTAGACCCTTATTTGTCTAGATTGTATCTTTCAGACCTAACTTTTTCATCTGAGGTGTTCTACAGTCTATATGCAGATGACCTGAATTTGGGTACACTGATTACATGTGTTACTGATAAGGCATGTCTGCAAAGCAACTTGACTAAACTGACCATTTGGGCACAGGAGAATAATATGCTGATAAATACATTAAAAATTAAGCATATGAAATTTGGGAGACATAAATTGAAAGGTGAATGAATATTTAATACAGCAAACAATGAGTGAAACTGTAGACTCATTTAGGGACCTGGGTATATGGGTAGATTCAGCTATGAGTTTTTCTAATCATATCTACCAATTGGTTAATGATAGTTACAGAATTATAGGTTGTATAAAAAAGATTTATAAAGTCTAGGCAGTCAAAAATGATGACATTGTTGTTTGTTAGTTACATTAGACCCAAACTTGAGTATGGAATAACAATATGAAAACCCTATAAGAAAACATGCATGAGTAAACTGGAAAGAGTGTAGCGGAAATAGGGTCTATATTAGATGAGCGACCGTTCCGATGTTCGAATCACAGATGGTCGACATCATATGATCTAATGTTGGAAAGGTCGAAGGTGAAAGTCAACGGCTTTTCACACGCGGAATGGGAAATTTTCCCTTTCTGCAATGAAGTGCATTCTCTGAGTTGGTATATTTAAGTAGGGGGTGCTGGAGGGCTTTCCCCCCTACTCAGAGTGGTAAGGTCAGTTTTTTTTAATTTTTTTTATTTATTATATAGTCGATGTTTCAAACTCCGCTCATATGAGTTCGCTCATATGAGGTTCGAAGTTTTGAAACTTTGACTATATAATATAGACCCACGGAAATATACCAAGGGCATCCATGGATGTGAAAATTTAAGTTATTATTAAAGACTAAAATATAAGACTAAGAGGAGATCTTATTCAAGTATTCAGGGCATTTAGAGTCAACTGTTTGGGGTTATCAAAAAGTACTACAGAATCAGACAACCTGTGTAGAAGATTCTATAGGAATAAGAAGTGCACTGATTGGTTCTCTGACAGAGTAGCTGATGCATGGAACAGACTACTAAATTACATTAAAAAAAGTGCCAGTTTAGATATTTTTAAGAACAGCCTAGACACTTATGGGAACAAATGTTTTGGTATACCCGTGCTTGAAATATTTGTATGTATGTATGTATATATGTATATATACTATTATGGTACATACATAACATTCATATCTGTGAGGAAGACAATCATCCTTATCATCCCATGGAATCCCAAACTTATCTTTATGGATGCTCATTCTCATGTAAACATGCCTCTAATAACTGGAACCTCAGACCTTGATTTAGAGATCACATCCTGCTTGCAATATATTGTGAAAGTAATCAGTGAAGCTCACATAGCTGCTGCACAAATATCATCAAAGTGCATTCCTGAAAAAAAAAGTCATGAGGCAGCCACTGTCATGTTTGTGTGAGCTGTATACACAGCAGTCAAAAGTTTATTGTATCATTCATAACAAAATTTATTTCAAGTAGTCACATGTCTGGGTAAAGTACTTTTAGAGACTTTGCAGCCCAATTCCTTTCTAGGAAACTATTACAAACAGTTGTGATTATTTTCTGATAGCATTGATTCTGCCCAGCTTGAGAACATCTACACAATGTAACATGTACATACCTCTATTAAAGGAATTTGGAAAGAAGACAGACAGGTTAATAGACTGACTGATATTCATCTCATTGTTGCTACTTTGGGCATAAATGAAGGATTAGTTTGCAAATGTTCTATCCTTATGGACACCAGGTATGACAACTAACACACAAGGGCTGTAATTCAGAAATGGTTTTACTGAAAATAATGGCTACAAGAAAAAAAAAGAGTTTTCTAGGATACAAATTTCAGATCTGCAGGACCATCTAACTCAGATGAAGGAAGAGGCACCTTCTCTAAAACAAAGTATAAATCCTAAGGAGGTACAGGCTCCTTTATAGGACACTGAATAAGGAAAACGACTCTTAGAAATTACTTAAAACTTTCAAAGAAGTGAACGTGAATCAGAATCTTGAGGAGAGTCTGAAACTGCTGCTAGGTACACCTTTCTAGAGGAATAATGTAATCCGGTGTCAAAAATCTTTTGATAGGTAGTATAAAACTTCCAGCACTGAGTAAGTGAAGGGATCCAAATCTTTGGAATGCCTTATATAGAAAAGCATGATGGGCCTCTGGGCTTATGTGAGGACATGGACTGTCCTAAGTCACAAAAAAAGGTAAACTAATGGTAGAGTAGAGGAACACGAACCAAAACAGCTTCAAGCAAGAAAAAGTGCTGCTCCACACCATCAAAAACGTTTATTAAAACAACAAAGCTTTCAGATAAAAGTAACCTTCTTCAGTGTCTTTACATATAACAAGTATAAAAACAGCATTTTTAAATACAACCCAATTATATCCCATGACACAGCACACTTATCAGCAACATTATTTAAGAGAAATAATAATGAATCTTCTTTTCTTAAGAAAACAGTCCACCATATGAGCAACATCAATTAAGAGAAATAATAATTAATCTTCTTTTCTTAAGAAAACAGTCCACCTTATGAAGGGACCCCTTCATATGGTGGACTGTTTTCTTAAGAAAAGAAGATTAATTATTATTTTTCTTAATTGATGTTGCTGATAGGCGCACAGTGTCATGTGATATAATTGGGTTGTATTTAAAACTGCTGTTTATATACTTGTTATATGTAAAGACACTGAAGAAGGATATTTTTATCCAAAAGCTTTGTCGTTTTAATAAAAGTTTTTGATGGTGTGGAGCAGCACTTTTTATTGCTTGAAGCTTACTTGGACTGTGATCTCAGGATATGAAGGGTCCTTGGCCATTACATGAACTGATGCAACCATATATTTACACATTACAGATAGGGAATAAAGGGCTGGATGAGGCTTCCTGGATGGGTGAGTCAGAAGAGTTATTTTTTTTTTGAAAGCTGTTTTATTGAGTTTTACAAATGCACAAAATAAACATATAATTTTTACATAAGTTTAATCTTTGATTTAGTACATAGAGTATAAATAACACAACTTAACTAAAGTATTTACAAAAGATATCCACATATACACATTCCAAAAGCATATGTTACAATCAAGGTATCATGTTGTAATAATTTCTTTTTTTTAATAATTCTTGCAGACTAACCCACATATTATATGAATATGTTTTCCTTGATGTTCTTGACTTAATTGTCCAAAGTTCCATTTGGCATACATCTATAATGTTATTTCTAAATTCATTAAATGTTGGTGGAGTATCTGAAATCCAGTTTCTAGTTATACTTTTCCTGGCCACTGTCAAAATTGACCATAACAAAGGAAATTAGATTTTTCTAATACTGCTACAATGTATAGGTGTGTTAAAGAGGACTACAGATTTAGTTACAGTAAAGTTGTCTGTAAAAATAGATCATAAAAGGTTATTTACTTTTTCCCAATAACATTTTAATTCCATACAGTTGTAAAATATGTGTCCAATCAGCATTTTTTTCTAATTCACATCTTCTGCATAAATTTGTTTTTTAGTAATCTTACTCATAATAAGAGATGTGTAAAATGCCCTATTCATGAATTTCCAAGTATATAACCTTCATCTAAGAGAAGATGTCTTACTAGCTGATTCTAGAATATTTTTCTTATCTTGGTCAGCTGGTTGTTCTTTGTTGATATATGTATAATGATTCCAAAAGCCTTCTGAGCAGCTAAACGTTTTATCTCTAATTATCTTATATATTTGTGATAGTTTGCCTTTGGACATGTTTTTATGCTGTATATTCATAAATAGATAGTTCAACAATATAGGAACAACTTCTTTATTAGTTGGTGCTATTCATTCTAATCTACTTAAGAGGAATTCTAACCAGAGTTTATTGTTTAATTCAAACTCTTGTATTAAGTTATCTGTTGTTTTGATTTCATTATTTGACATCAACTGAAACCTATAATAGCATTTTAATGGAATCAGTGGAAGATACAGTTCCTTGTATATAAGCTAAAGAATATAAGAGGAATAACCATTCTTTATATTGGGTATTTATATATGGTTTCTGAAATTATTTATAATGGTTGTAATATAACAAGTTGAATATTTTGGCATTATGTATGCTGTAAAAAGTTCTTTTAGTATCCATATGAAAGGAAATGTGTTTAATTTATAACTTTGAGGTGTAATATATCTATCTATAGCTATTACTTCCCAATATTCTTTCCATTTAGCTAAATATGTAGGGTCCATTAGTAAGGACATTGTTTTAATTATAGAAGAAATTGAGTATAACTCTAGGTCAGGAAAGGCAATTCCTCCTTTTGTTCAGCTACTTAGGTGATAATTTAGAGTTAACCTAGTTTTGTTTGGATACCATAGGAACCTTAACATCATGGTGTTTAGTTTTCTCACTATTTGTTTTGTTGGGAGTAATGAAATTGACTGTATGATATATAATATTTTTGGGAGTATGATCATTTTAATTATTGCTAGTCTTTCTTCCATTGTAAAGAATATTTTATTTCATTTAGTCATTAGAGACTGAATATTATTCATTATGTTATTATAGTTCAGAAGTATTACATTTTTGATATCTTTGGTTAATGTTATTCCTAAGTATGTAAACTGACCGGAATCAGGGATATATTTATGATATTCCTTTCCTAGCTTTTTCTTATTAAGATAGATGGGAAGTATCTTTGTTTTTTTTCATTATAAAAAGTCAGGCCTGATATTTTTTGAAAGTTATTCATGGAAGCAAATAAAGCAGACATTGATGATATATTTCCATTTAGTGTGATAAGAACATCAACTCTGAAGAGTTGCATTTTAGATGTTATTTCTGTATTTATATTAAATCATTCTATATCTTTATTCATTCTTATTGCATTAGCCCATGGTCCCATTATTAAGTTAAACAATAATGGGGAAAGAGGACTGCCTTGTTTGGTTCCTTTTAGTATTGGAATGTTTTGTGAGATTTAAGAGCCTACTTTATATATTCTTGGATGCCTTTGTATAAACATGTTATTAAGTTTATAAAGTTCTCTGAGAAATTTTAATTTTTAAGTAATATAAACAAATAATCCCAGTTCACTGAATCAAATGCAGAAGTTATATCTAGACTAATTAAGCCTTTTTTATTTGTGTAATCTATTAATGTAAGTGTTCTTTTTATATTATCAAATGTATTTCTATTTAGTATAAAACCAGTTTGGTCATCATCAATTAAGTTTGGGAGAATTTTCTTCAATCTGTCTGCATATATATTCATAAACATTTTGTAATCTACATTCAACAGAGAAGAGTAAGAGGAGCATTTTGTTGAATATTTATTTGGTTTAACTATAGGAGCTATAAAAGTGTATTTCCATGAGGGAGGTCAAATAGTCTTAGTCAGAGATGTTGAAAACACATTTTGTAATAATATTAAAGCTTGTCTGGGCATAAATTTATATATTTCTGGTATGATTCCATCATTACCTGGAGCTTTGTTTAGTTTAAGTTTGTTAATTTGTGTCAGAATGTCTGTATATGAGATATTTTTGTCTATTAATTCCACTTGTTGTTTGCTAAGATTTTTATTAGTGTATGTATTTATAAATCTTTTTATATTTTTGTTTGATTCCATGGTGACTTCATTATTATTAATTTTGCGACAATGCTCTCTAAATTCTTCTAATATATCTTGTATGTTATACACCTTTCTTTTTCTCTTTAGAGAATATATTTCTTTAAGATGATTGTGTTTGCTGAGTCTTATGGTTTCGTTTTTAAGTCTATTTAAGTATCTGGGATTATTTGAAAATCCAAGAAATTTGTGTTTTCCTAAACATATCATCTTTTTTGACTAAGGATTTCTAAATATTTATTATTTAATATTGTAATTTTCTCTTTTATATCATTATTTATGTTATCTTTTTGATTAAGCTTAAGGTTATCTAATTTATCTTGTAACTCCTGTAAATCTTTATCCCAAGATGTCCTTTTGTTTGTTATACCATTTGATTATTTTCCCATATAGATAAGCTTTAAGGGCATCCCAAACATATATCTCTGATGTATCTGATGTATTGTTTATTTCTATAAATGTTTTTGTTTCATTTATTATGAACTCCTTAAATTCTTCTAATTTAGTAATATTTGCTGGTATTCTTCTGAAATGTACATTGAATATAGAGCTGATATTTAATTCAAATGTTATGGAGTTATGATCAGATATTAGACAGGAGATAATTATAGATTTAGTTATATCGTTAGTTAATTAATTAGATATAAGAACTCTATCTATTTTAGAATAGGAACTATGTCTGTTAGAGTAGAAAGAAAAGAGTAATGATTTGGAATCTGCTTGATTATTTATATCATTATGTGGAATGAGTTCATAAAGTCTATTAGATGTTTGGCCTGAGATATCTTTCTTTTGCCCTTAATACTGATTTCATTTTCATTTAAAATGCAATTGAAATCACCTGGCATTATAATATTTCCTTTTGCAAAGAGAATAATTTGATTCATGTGTTGTTTAACAGTATTTATTCCTATGCCTGGTATCCAATAAATGCTAACCAAGGTAAAGATTTTATTGTTTATTTCCACTATAACCGAATACAACATTCCCTTATCATCTTGATATGTATGTATTATTTTAGGAATAGGTAATGTTTTGTTTCACAGAATGGCTACACCTCTTTTTTCTGTAAGTGTTCAGAACTAGATATAATACTAAACTTATTTGTGTTAATTTTGGATATATATTTTTCAAAAGATGTGTTTCCTGTACGAAAATTATGTTAGAATTGTGTAATTGCAAGCATCTAAACAAGTTTCCTCTTTTAGCTCAGCTATTTAAGTCGTTAATGTTAACAGATATACCTTTCAAAAAAAAAAAAAATTTTAGATGTTTAACAAATTAAATGTGTATTTAGTTAATTTCAAGGTCATTCAGATTGTCCCTATTATTTTTGAGTTGTCATGCATTAATATATGTTGTTTATTTATATATGGGTTTATTTTATAAATATGGTATAGCTTGAATCTGTTTGAGATCGATACCTTGGGCATATTACAGATAGTGAATATCTGGAAACAATGTTTTTTTACAACTATAACTTAATTACTTAACCTTAAAAACAAACTCTGCACCCTGCCTGGAGTTATAAACTCCCAACTTGAATAGCATCCGCCACTCAAATTCACCACTCAATCCATAACAGCAGAGCCGCAACCCCACCTTATTTATATATTTAGTAATTGTTTATATATATTCTATTCACTTCATTTTTTATTTGTGTTTATCAATCTTTAATGTTAACATTTAACTTATCAACTTTAAAACTTATCATTAAAATTATATATGTTATTAGTTCAGAACTTATAGAGTTTAAAATCAACAAAATTGTAGCATAAAAGTATTAGTTTTTGAGTTTCTATATGTAAACATTACTAAGATTTGTATATACACAGCTTTAGCATTATCTATAAGTGCAAAAACATAGCCTAATGTTTTTTATCAACCATTTCTATGTATCTAGGTATAAAATTTAGAGTAACTAATACACCTATTGACAATTATAGATAGTTTCAACAGTATAACTTGCTTATTTACCTATAGAGAATGACATTGGTGATTGTATTCACTTGATATATTCAATCCTCAGTTCTCTATATAAACTCTCAAAATGTACTCAGTGTCAAGCAACCTCTTTAGATTCTTATTAATCTATAACCATGTGAATAGACTGACTGTATAATTAAGCTTATTATTATACTTTTCCCCACCCCCCTCCCTGTTCTTGGTTGTAGTTTAAATTTGGTGGCTTTTGCAGTGCCCGGCCCATTGTAGATTTGATCTAGGACACTCCCCAAGTCCCATCTCTTTACCGCATTCTACCTAATAAACCCTTTCTGCACTTGCTTTTAGTCCTTTTTAATTTAATTACATTTTTCAAACTGTTTGTGGACTAATATTGCTACATACTCAAGTGTGCCAGCGTGCACTGCATGTGAATTGTTTTTACTACTGGTTTTGCTACTTTTCTGAAAAAAAAAATTGTAAGCCTGTTTCCTACCTTTCCTGTAATTAGTGTTCCAGATACAGATTTGCTGTATCCAGGACTATTTGTAAGCTTCTTAGCCTCCCCCCAAGCCTTTCTATGTTGGAGGGAAGCCTTCTAGCTTATCAGTAGGAGTGGTAAGCACTAGGTAACCTGTGTACTACATAAGGAGTGGTTCTGGCCCAGAATTTGTTGTTATTGGCCATTTGGGCGGTCTTCCATCTCTCTCAACTTTCTGATTTGAAGGCCTGCATTTGCACTTGTTTCTGTCCTGTAACTCCTGGGCCGATTTCATTTGCTCACTCAAAAAAAAATGTATCTGCTTTTACTGTATTTGTGTTTCTTCCTGCTTTATTTTGCTTTTGCATCATCTTAAAAGTACTCAATTATATTTATTACTGCTTGGTGTAACTCATTCTAAGCCTTTCAGTTTAAGCACTTGGGCTTTAGACCAGTTGTTTTACATTAAGAAGGTTTGTGGTCTGCACTGTAGTGGCAGAACGGGTATCTTACATCCTTCTAAGTTGGGAACTGCTGATTGAGGGCTCAGTGTCTGTTATTCTAAAAGTGTATTAATTCTGGTTTAAGCACTTGGGCTTCGGGCCAGTTATTTTACATTAAAAGGGTTTGTGGTCTGCACTCTTGTGGGAGGAGAAGCTGGACACTGCCCTTCTGAGCTGGGAATTTCTGGTTAAAGGCTTATAGTGCCTGCATATTTAAACTGCTTCTTACTGAAATTGGTACACCTCATTTGCTGTAGCATAGACTAGATCCAGGCCTGCTGAATCTAGCTTTGTTTGTATAACTTGAGCACTAATCCAGGCATTCTTTAAAGTATTCAATTGTATTTATTACTGCTTGGTAGTAACTTGATTAAAGTGTAGCTATCATTCTAAGTCTTTTGGATTAAGCACATGGGCTTCAGACCAGTTGTTTTACATTAGGAAGGTTTGTGGCCTGCATTGTGGTGGCAGGACAGGTAGCTTACATCCTTCTAAGCTGGGAACTGCTGATTGAGGGCTCAGTGTCTGTTATTCTAAAAATATATTAATTCTGTTTAAGCACTTGGGCTTCAGGCCAGTTGTTTACATTAAGAAGGTTTGTGGTCTGCACTGTAGTGGCAGAACAGGTAGCTTACATCCTTCTAAGTTGGGAACTGCTGAATGAGGGCTCAGTGTCTGTTATTCAAAAAGTGTATTAATTCTGATTTAAGCACTTGGGCTTCAAGCCAGTTATTTTACATTAAAAGGGTTCGTGGTCTGCCCTTCTGAGCTGGGAATTTCTGGTTAAAGGCTTATAGTGCCTGCATATTTGAACTGCTTCTTACTGAAATTGGTACACATTGTTTGCTGTAGCATAGACTAGATCCAGGCCTGCTGAATCTAGCTTTGTTTGTATAACTTGAGCACTAATCCAGGCATTCTTTAAATTATTCAATTGTATTTATTACTGCTTGGTAGTAACTTGATTAAAGTGTAGCTATCATTCTAAGTCTTTTGGATTAAGCACTTGGGCTTCAGACCAGTTGTTTTACATTAGGAAGGTTTGTGGCCTGCACTGTGGTGGCAGCACAGGTAGCTTACATCCTTCTAAGTTGGGAACTGCTGATTGAGAGCTCAGTGTCTGTTATTCTAAAAGTGTATTAGTTCTGGTTTAAGCACTTGGGCTTCAGGCCAGTTATTTTACATTAAGAAGGTTCATGGTCTACACTCTTGTGGGAGGAGAGGCTGGACTCTGCCCTTCTGAGCTGGGAATTTCTGGTTACAGGCTTATAGTGCCTGCATATTTGAACTGTTTCTTACTGAAATTGGTACACTTTGTTTGCTGTAGCATAGACTAGATCCAGGCCTGTTGAGTCTAGCTTTGTTTGTATGCTTGTTGTTTGTTTGCTTGCTATTTCCCTGAAACGCGGCTTTTCAGAGCTTCTGTGGATCCCTAGTGATATCTGCATTGCTTACTGTACTTATTTCCTTGTTTCACTTGAAAGAAAGTTACTGTTTGTCATTTTTGCATTTAAGTTACCTGTAACACATTGCATTTAAGATACCTGGCACTTGCTCACTAAAGCAATTATATAAGTCAGCACTAAAAAATTAAAAGCACTACAACCTCACAAACTCCCCTTGAGTACCTTGTTCCCCATTGGCCCTTTTTTTTCAATTATAAATGAATTCCCAGTACTATTCTAGCATGTCCAAAGGTCAGTTGTCAATCTCCTCTCCGGTCCAGCTGGTGAATCTGGGAATCTTGAGGCAATGTTACAACTGCCTCATGTACACGGACAACCCTCTCCTCCTCCCAACAAATTCCAACACATGGGAGAGATGCAACCATATAGCCATACTGGAGGCAAAGCTCTCTCAACTCAGTACTGGCGAAACCAGTCAGGAGGAGAAGGAAACCACACTCACTAGAATTCCAGTCTCACATAGACCTACCACGACAGCAAACCAAACACATAAACACACAAAAACATACTCGGAGGCTCTAAATAAAAATCTGCCTAAGCAGCAGAGACCTCCAAGGCAGACACCCAAGCAACTGCTACCCCAAAACAAAACACGTGCAACACATAGCTCACAAAGCCAGTGTGCCGAACAGTCACAGCCCTTAAGGCTAAACAACACACCTGATACACTTGTAATAGGTGACTCTATCGTCAGGCACACTGATGTCCCGCTCACCAGACTGAACAAGGAGAAGGTCACGGTGAGCTGCCTGTCAGGCGCTAGGATCCACCACATAACACAAGCACTCAGGTCACTCCAAGGCAAGTACAAATATGATTCAGTCATTGTCCATACTGGTGTGAATGACCTGAGAAGTACCTCCCTGGACTACATGAAAAGAGACATAGAGGAGCTCTCTGAGCATGTAGCCCAGACCGGTATGACCCTGACCTTGAGTAGCATCTTACCCTCACCAAGAATGATGCCACAATATGAAGACAAAATGATCAATTTCAATAATTGGCTTAAGTACTGGTGTCATTCAAAGGGGATCCAATGCCTGTCAGCCTGGGATGACATGCTCAACAAGCCACGATGCTTCACTAGGGATGGCTTGCACCTGTCACCCCTGGGCTTTCGGATATTGGCAAAGGATCTTGCTACCCCCATAGTGCCTTTTTTAGGCAAGGCTCAAAAGACAAACCCACCTCCATAGGTATTACAAGGGATAAGAAACTAAGAGTAATGCTACTCAACACCAGAAGTCTAAACCACATTAATGCATGCACTCGAAACTCTCCTTAGCATGGAGAACATTGATATCTGTGCAGTAACAGAAACCTGGTTCAAGGCTCCCGAGAGCACCCCTGCATTACCAGGTTATACCTCATACCATGCTTTTCGGCCCCAAAACTTGGACCAAACCACAAAAGGAGGGGGAGTATCAATATTCGTCAAAGATACCCACACCTCCAGGTTGGTGGCACAGCACGAAGCATCAGAGACTATCCATGTGCAACTAACAGTGGGTAAAACTGCCTTCCAGTTTATAGCCTGCTACAGACCACCCACCCAAACCCAGGAACCCCACTCAGCCTTCCTGAGAACACTGGAAAATATGAAGGTCTCTCCAAACACCATTATATTGGGCGACTTCAACTACCCAAACATAGACTGGGAGCATTACTCTAGCTCCAACACCCTAGCCCAAAGGTTCCCAGAATTTATAAACTCAAATGCTATGGAACAACTTGTTACCACTTCCACAAGAGGGGAAAACATACTGGACCTGATCATCACCAACATGGGGACTCTATGCTCCAGACCAGAAGTGTATCCCTCACTGGTAAGGTCAGACCATAAACTAATCTCACTGGATATTCACATCCCGACTCCACCCCCTGCCCTGAAAACCACAGTGAAAAACTTCTCTAAAGCAAATTTCACACTCCTCAAAACCGAGGTGGAATCCTTCAAAGCCCCCAGGCCTGTGGAAAATACGGCCCAGACCGCAGAATCCTTTATAAATGCATTCTATGAACACCTTCAGGAATGCATGGATCATGCAATCCCAAATAAAACCAAGACCCAATCCTCCAAAGGCAGACGTCCTGTCTGGTGGACCCCAGCCATAAACAAACTATACAATAGAAGGAGGAAGCTACTACATGATGGAGCAAAATCTCAAAAAGGGAAGGCATCTCTGATCAGTATTAGCAAAAAACTATGGGCACTCCTAAAATCATCAAAGGCCAGCTTCGAGAGAAAAATTGCACAGGACACTAAGGATAATCACAAGGCTTTCTTTAGTTATGTTAGGAACCTGGGTGGGAATTCCCAGATATGCTCAGAATTAGTCCAAAATGACAAAAAATACACCGTACCCACAGACATTGCCAACATCCTAGCTGACAGGTTCAGGGCAAATTCCCCCCCCCCCTACCAAAAGGGCAAATATCTATCCCAGCAGAGTGCTGCCCCCCTGACATCTCAGATGCTCAGGTAAGAGCGGCCCTCTCCAAAGCAAAAAACACAGCATCAATGGGACCAGACAGTGTCCCGGGCTGTGTCCTACATGAACTCCAAGAAGAGATAAACCCAAACATAAAACTACTGGTCAATCTCAGCCTTACTACAGGATATGTACCCAAAGAGTGGCGTACAGCAACAGTGGTCCCTCTCCACAAAGGTGGTGCCTCAACGGATCTTGGAAACTATCGCCCCATAAGCCTGACTAGCTTGGTCTGCAAAAGCTATGGAAAGGATCATCATGGACCTCATAAATAAAGATATTGGAGACCTACAGACACATGATCCTACCCAGTTCAGCTTTGTAAAGGGCAGATCCTGCCTCTTAAACCTGGTTGATTTCTTTGAAACAGTCACCAAGGCCATTGACGAGGGGAAGGTGGTCCACACAGCCTACCTGGACCTCGCAAAAGCCTTCAATACAATACCCCACTCGGGCATTAGAGATAAGCTCACCAGCTTAAATATAAACCCCTATGTCACTAGATGGGTTGCAAACTGGCTCAAGGACAGAACCCACATGGTTAGAATTGCTGGAGCCATGTCAGACTCCAAACCAGTAACAAGTGGCGTCCCACAAGGCTCAGT
Organism: Protopterus annectens; assembly: GCF_019279795.1. Lineage (NCBI taxonomy): Eukaryota > Metazoa > Chordata > Ceratodontiformes > Protopteridae > Protopterus > Protopterus annectens. The sequence goes on from NC_056737.1 coordinate 1,622,740,863, forward strand.
CCTGGGACCTCTCTTGTTTGGTATATATTTCTCGGAGGTACAGGCCAACATGGAAGGACTGTGGCTGACCAAGTTGCAGATGACTGCAAACTGGCGCCATAATCGACTCTCCAGCCGACACAAGCATCCTGCAAAAGGGCCTCATAGAAACAGACAACTGGTGCCAGAGCCATGGCCTCAAGCTAAATGCCAAAAGTGTATAGTCATCCCTTTGGCAAAAACAAAGTGCTCACAAATTACCACATAGGTGGTAATCCATTAAGTACAGAAGAAGTAATTAGGGACCTGGGGACCCAAGTTGATAGCAATCTCTCATTTGACAACCACGTGGCCAAAGTGGTTAGAAAAACATTTTATATAGCCCACCTAATCATGAAGGGATTCACATCTAGATCAGGGGAGGTCATCGTGCCTCTTTACTCATCCCTCATCAGGCCCATAATTGAGTACAATGCCCCTTTTGGGATGTACCTTACCAGACACCTGCAGCAACTGGAAAGACCCCAAAAGTACCTCACCAAGAGGATCAAAGGGCTCAAACAGATTCCATATGCTGCCCGGTTAAAGAAACTCCAGCTCTACTCAGTGGCATACTGCCTGCTCAGAGGCAATCTGTGCCTGACGTATAAAGCCATGTCCAACCCGGAATTAATGGACATGCTACACCTCAGAAAATCCAAATCCCATCAAGCTATGCGCTCGAGAGACTTGAACCTCAGCAGTGAAATAAATAGGACATGCTGGAGGGACAGATTCATAACCCAGAGGCTCCCTTCACTCTGGAATAAAATCCCAGTCCAGGTTAGGCAGAGTCTCTCATTGACTCTCTTCAAGAGGAATCTTGATGAGTGGATGGGAGATCGTAGGTTTACCCCGGTTATCACTTCTGTGTCACTGATAGACAGAGGCACAGTATACTAACCTCGAAAAAGGGCATAGCAAAATTAATTTAAAATGGGTGGCGAAAGCCAAACACACCCTGGCTAGGCTTATAAATGCCCTAGGGCAGATAGCCTAGTATGAACCTATAAACCTATGCAAGTAGGCTTGTTATGACACATTTTCTTTATCTGCATTACTATATTTTTCATTTTAATGTATAGAATAATTATATTTACCTATACATCTCAAACTCTTTTCAAAAACAACATTTTTAAACATGCCTTCTATATATCAGTTTACATACCACTAACTGATTACATGTTTAAATTACTAAGAATCATTGATAGTCGTAACATTCTGGATATTTAACCTGTGTATAAGGCAATAAAGATTTACTATGTTGTTTTCATCTATCTTATAAATGCTATCTGTGTTGATTGCATCAAATCTATTCTAAACAATAAGCCATTATCTGTGTATACTCTTTAATTTGTATTTTAAAGAACTGTCTCAGTCTTTAGTTGTTAAGCCTTTAAAGTCATTCACAATAAATAGTCATGACATTGTTTTACAATACTGAATAAATAAGTATTTATAGGTTCATTAACTTTAAATGAATCATTTTAAGGTGGTAACTTGTAAATAGTTCCTGCTTCTACTTTATTTTATTTAATTTAACATTTATTTTATTTAACATTTGTTGACCGGGAAAGTCCGACTAGGTTCCACAGATCCTGTTTTTAGCGGAGGTCCAGGGAGAAATGCTCCAGACGCATGTCTTTAGAATGTGGGAGGAAACCGGAGTACCCGGAGGAAACCCACACGAATGCAGGGAGAACATGCAAACTCCGCACAGAAGGCACCCCGGCCGAGAATCGAACCAGAGAACCTCTTGCTGTGAGGTGACAGCATTAACCGCTGCACCACTGCGCCTCCCAAATACTTGATATATGTAATATATCTTAAGTGAGAAGTGAGGCAATTATTTACAAGGCTAAATACATAACATAAGTGCAAGTAAAAGTAGTTCTTATTTCCAGCCATATTTTTTGTTTTCTGTACTATGCAGTAGTTGTTGTTTGTCTTTTTGGATTTTCCCTGTTAGGGGTTGCCACAGTGTACTATGCAGTAGTACTATATAATAAATCTGGTTGTTAGTTTAGTGCTTACTTAATACAAGCTATAAGCTGATAATTTACTGTGATATGTTTCTCTTTAAACCACAGTTAATAGCTGCAATTGTGCTAATGAATTCATGATAATCAGAGGATTCATGCAGCTATTTGCAATAACTATCCAGAACTAAAGATTCAATGAGTGCTTAAATTAAACATTAAGTGTGGCTACAAATCATTTCTTTCCTTCTATCTTCAGTTACAACAAACCTTCTTCAAGTAATATAGACATTGTCTGTACAATATCTCTAACCTTTTTTCTAAATTTACCCAGTAGAAATCTGCTAAATAATCATTAAAATAGTTAAAACAGTGCAATTTAATATTATGATTTTGTTTTATGCGCTTTCCAGCTATTAGTAAGCTTAAAACTTACATTTTTTTATTATTATTAAATAATTATTTTGTTTTTGATGGATGTGTTTATCTCGAATTACAAGGTACTACCATGGGGGCATATTTTGCCCCCATGTACGCAAATTTGTTCATAGCACTTTTTGAGTTGGAATATCTGTATAAGCATGAGTTTGTGAGAAATAATGCCATTACCTATTACAGATATATTGATGATTTAATTTTTATTTGTAAGGGTGGTAGGCATAATGTTATGAATTTTCGTCTGGATTTAGAACAAAATATTTCTGGTTTGAAATTTGATGACATACAGTGTGGTAATATGGTCCATTTTTTAGATTTGGTTTTAGAGGGTATTAATGGTGGGGGCATTAAGACATCTCTATATAGGAAATTTGCTGACAACTTTCATTTTTTGCACGGGGCTAGTTTTCATCCCCAGCAATTGTTGGAAGCCCTACCCTAAGGGGAGTTTCTTCACATGCATAGAATTTGTAGTGATTGGGGGGACTTTGTAAGAGAGTGCAGGCACACTTTCTATATGTTCATTAATAGGGGCTATAATTATAATATGGTTAAGAAGTCTTTACAGAGAGTTGTAACATATAGAGTGGAACTAAATCAGTGTCAAAATGTTATGCATAAAGAGGGGAATAACACTGAATTTTGTAAAAATCAGATATATTTTGTCTCAGTGTATAATAGCTTGAGTAGTAGGATTAATAAAATACTGCACAATTGTTGGACATTTTTACTTCAGGGTGTGGAGTTAGAAAGAATAATAGCAAACAGACCTTGTATTTCCTATAAAAAAGGAGAAAGTTTAGAAGACTTTTTAGTCTCTAGTTATTTTTTATGCCTAATGAGACATTATATGTAAACCCTGCCATGAGGGGTACTCACCCTTGTGGTGGTTGCTCTATATGTTCCTGTATTGTTACAAATTTCAAGAAAATAAATGGTATTAGGTTTTCCCCTGGTAGTAGTTTTTCATGTAATAGTGAAGGGGTAATATATGTTCTTAGGTGTCCCTGTAATTTGTTTTACATAGGAGAAACAAAAATAAAATTAAAAGTAAGAATACAGGAACATATAAGAAATATAAAGAATGGTGAAGTAGAAAGTAATATTGCAATGCACTTTAAAGCAGTTCATAATGCTGATTATTCCTTGTTAAAACCTTTTGTTTTAGAACAAGCTTTTATGAAAATTGTTGAAGTATGTGACATTAAGGATAAACTTCTTTATAAAGAGTCTGTTTATATTTTAAAGTTCAATACTATGGTACCTGTAGGCTTAAACTTAGAGATTAATTGGAAACAATTATTATGTAATTGATTAATTAATGAATGGTGCTATAAAAAGTTTGTGTAATGTATGTTTGTATTGCTCCTGGAAGGCTGTAAGCCGAGGCGCTAGAGTTCTGAGTTCTTCATTAAACCTTTGTTTGTACTGTGGCCGGTTGTGGATTTCTTTTGCTGCTGTTCTTCAAGTTGTTGCAAACATTTTTAAACATGCCTTCTATATATAAATTTGCATACCACAAGTTGAATACACATTTAAATTACTAAGAATCATTGATAGAAGTAACATTCTGGATATTTAACCTGTGTATAAGGTAATAAAGATTTACTATGTTGTTTTCATCTATCTCATAAATGCTATCTGTGGTGATTGCATCAAATCTATTCTAAACAATAAGCCATTATCTGTGCATACTCTTTAAATTGTATTTTAAAGAACTGTCTCAGTCGTCAGTTGTTAAGCCTTTAAAGTCATTCACAATAAATAGTCATGACATTGTTTTACAATACTGAATAAATAAGTATTTATAGGTCCATGAAATTTAAATAAATAATTTTTATGGTGGTAACTTGTAAATAGTTCCTGCTTCTACTTGATATATGTAATATATCTTAAGTGAGAAGTGAGGCAAATTATTTACAAGGCTAAATACATAATATACGTGCAAGTGAAAGTAGTTCTTGTTTCCAGCCATATTTTTTTCTGTACTATGCAGTAGTACTATATCATAAATCTGGTTGTTAGTTTTGTGCTTACATAATACAAGCTATAAGCTGATAATTTACTGTGATATGTTTCTCTTTAAACCACAGTTAATAGCTGCAATTGTACTAATGAAGTCATGATATTCAGAGGATTCATGCAGCTATTTGCAATAACTATCCAGAACTAAAGATTCAATAAAATGAGTGCTTAAATTAAACATTACGTGTGGCTACAAATTTCTTTCCTTCTATTTTCAGTTAAAACAAACCTTCTCCAAGTAATATAGACATTGTCTGTACAATATTTCTAATCTTTTTTCTAAATTTACCCAGTAGAAATATGTTAAATAATCATTAAAATAGTTGAGTGCAATTTAACATTACAAATTTGTTTTATGAGCTTTCTTGCTATTAGTAAGCTTAAAACTTATAGTTTATACTTGCAGTTCCGTTTTTTCTTCATTTTCTTCTTCTTGACGTCTTCTCTTCCTGAATTTGTGTGCCCAGTGTCCTCTCATCGTATTTATTCATTTTTAGGGTTCAAAGTTTGAATTACTGCTGCAGGAAGTTCCTTTGGGTTAATGCATTGTAGAAATGGCATCTTTACCTCACAGCGATGTTTCTCGAGCTCTAGTGGATCTAAAATTGTCTAAGTCATTTGAGTGGGAAAGCTGTAACTACAGAGATTTCTACACTTTTTAAACAGTTTCTGTTGTGTTTATTGTACGAGCCACTTAATAAGCATTGTAGTATGCTTTTACTTTCATGGTGTGCCATCCAGTATTTAATACAAATATAGAGCATATGAACTCTTAAAACAAGTGTATCTAACAGTAAAACAAAGCATAACTCATTCATATGTATAACTCAAAACTATAAATATAAATTTATCTATCTAAATGAATGCATGTATATATATATATATATATATATATATATATATATATATATATATATATATATATATATATATATATATATATATATATATATATATATATATATATATATGTAGATATATATATGTAGCTATATATATGTATATGTATATGTATATGTATATATATATATATAGATATATAGATATATATAGATATAGATATATATATATTTTTTTTTAGATAAGCCCCATAGTTGTTATTTTTCTTAGTTGTTTTAAAGTAGCTACCTAGATAACTATATATATATATATATATATATATATATATATATATATATATATATATATATATATAAATTCTGACTGCTTCTTGACATAAAAAAGTATCATATAATTTATGGAATCAGCAGAGATACAAGAGAAAATATATAACCAACCTTTTGATTTCACTTCATTTTCAAGCAATTAGAGTCAAAGTTATTATAAGTCCAGAATAGTTTCTTCTCTCTTTTTCCTTTAGTTTATATTGAAGCAAAGGTTATTGTGAGCTTAATAAGTTTAAGAAATATATTTCACCTTTAGGTAAAGCAGATGGATTGATTAAGTTCTTATTTGGTTTTCATTCTCTTTTGGTTGCCACTAGTTTTCCATGCAGTTTCAGATGTCATTGGTCTGCTGGTAGAAGTAAAGTCTTCCACTTTGACTGAATGTTTTTGATCTGTGAGCCAGTTTGCAAGCCACCAGAAAACATAGGGATTGATATTCAACTGGGTTAGTTTGTCAATGATGACCGAATGTGGGATAGTGTCAAAGGCCTTGGCCAAGTCAAAATAGGCCACGTGCACGGCTTTGTCCTTGTCAGTGGCTCTGGTCACATTCTCAAAGAAGTCCACCAGGTTTAGCAGACATGACCTGCCCTTGGCAAAACTGAACTGGGATGGATCCAGGATTAGGAGGTCACCTATATCCTTATTTATGAGGTCAATGATGATTGTTCCATTGCCATACAGATGAGGATGGTTAAACTTATGGGTCTATAGTTACCCAGGTCTGTTGCCAAGCTGCCCTTGTGGAGGGGGATAACAGTCACTGTTTCCCATTCAGTGGGGACAAAGCCAGTACTCAGGCTGTGGTTGAGCAGAGTACCTAATGGAGTTACTAGCTCTTGTTTTAGAACATTAAGAATGCAGGAAGAAATGCCATCTGGTTGCATGGTGGCTGTGTTCTTAGCCTTGGAGAGAGCATTGATGACTTGCTCTTTGGAGATCCAAGGAGGAAGAGATGTTGAAGACATGGTTTGTGGTATGCTTAGGGGAGATTGGGGGTGAAATTTCTGCCAGCATTGTCTGCTAACAGGTTTTCAGTTTCCACAGGATCAGTTTGTGTGATGTCATCCACAGTTATTTCAGCACACATCTGTCCTACCTTTTAGGTTGCGGACATAGCTGAAGAAAGCCATATGGTTATCATTGGTATGGTTGCTAAATTTTTCTCATAGCTGCTCTTTGAAGATTTTACAAGTTGTCATATTTGTTTGTTTAGGCTGAGGAGGGTGTTCTTCCAGTTCTGGGATCTCACCTCTGTATTTTTAGACCTCAGCTTCTTTTACTTATTGTATAATTTAATAATGCTAGACGTCCACCAGGATGGTTTGCTTTTTCTTGAGGATCTTGCTTTAATCCTATCCAGCACAGCTGTGTCTATATATTTGTGTAGATGTTTATACAGGGCATCAGTGTAAACCTTAGTATAGCCATTAATGCCATCTGTGGAAAGTGGAGCTTGGAAGTTGATTATACCTTCCCTTAGGAGGGTATAGTTAACTTTGGTGAAGTTTGTTAGCCTGACTTCTCCTTTGGGGAGTTCTAGTGCTATTGCTACTTCAAAAATGACTTTATTTATGGTCAAATTTAACCAGTGTGGGCCCTACACTTGTGGCATTGCATCAGTCACTCATATTGTTGAGGAGCAGATCTAGAATATTGGAGCCCCTTGTGGGGTGATGCACTATTTGTTACAGGACATTTGAGTTAACAAGGTCCAGGAACTTTTGTGCGAGTGAGTTTGGGCTGGTATAAGTTTCCCAATTAATGGAAGGATAGTTGAAGTAACCCATGACTAGGGTGTTAGGTTGTACCTTAATTGTCCCAAGTAGGTCTAAATAAGCTGTGTGAGCATCTTGGTTCATGGAAGGGGACCTGTAACAGATGATGACCTGAAGGGGGATCTTACCCACGGTAATTTGGACTTGGAGTAGCTTCAGAGATGTTTTCTTGTCTAACCTGTTTAGAGGTGTAATTATCTTTAATGAAGATAGATACTCCACCTCCTTTGGTTCTCACACCTTCAATTTGCAGTCTGAAAGTGTGGAAGGCATTGTAGCCTTGCAAGGCCAAGGTACTTTCTGCGGCCTTGAGCCAGGTTTCTGTGACTTCACAGATGTCAACATCTTCCAGGGAGAGGGGTGCTTCCAGAGAGTGCAGTTTATGATTTAAACTCCTAACATTTAGCTAAGTTTCTTTGTGTTTGATATTTTCACTTCGGGAATTTTATTGTTATGATCCTGCCTAAAAAGGCATTATGGGGGAGACAAGTGTATTAGCCAGCATCCAAATGCCTAGAGGTGCCAGGTGAAGACCATCTCTGGCAAAGCAGCTTGGTCTATCCACCATGTCATCCCAGGCTGACAGGAACTGGATCCCCTTAGAATGACACCAGAAATTAAGCCAATTACTGAAGTCAATCATTCTCTATTTATATTTATTTTATTTTTTATTTTACATTTGTTGAACGGGCTAGTCCAACTAGATATATGTCCATTTTCAGTAGAGGCCCAGAGAGAAAAGCTCTGCAAGTTAAACATCCAAGTACATAAGGACAGTGATATTTACAAAAGACATTTGAACTATTAATTTGACAGTCACACAAAACATGTCAAAAATGAGAAATGCAAATAATGTTCTTTATAAGCAATACCTGAACACACACATATTATAAAAAAAATTACACACAAGTCCTAAACAAAGTAGGCTAGTTAGTTGATAAGACAGACACTATATACATAGGTATATGCTCTCAATAAGATAAATGATAAAAATTATGTTTTAATGGGAAGGGGAAGTTATTTAATCTGGGTTAACACAGGGGCATAGCCGGTGTGATTTGAGGTAATGTTTAAGTTTCCTTTTAAATAGGTTAACTGAGGATAATGAGGTTAGGTGATTGGGGAGATTGTTCCAAGTTTTACCCACTGTATTAGAGAATAGAGTGTCCCCTGCTGAGTTATTAGATTTAGATATTTGTACTAGTAGTTTGTTAGATGAGCAAAGGATTTTGAGACTATTATAGGGGGTGACCAAGGAAGTGAGTATAGGAGTATTTTGTGGGTGGTACAGGATCTTGTGGGTTACAATTATTTGATTGAATAATATTAGATTTGGCAATTCAAGCCAGTCTAGTTGTTTCAAATTGATACAATGATGGGTTCTATAGGTGGACCCTACAGGAAATCTGGCAATATTGTTGTACGAGGTAGTCAGCTTATTCAGAGCACGTTTACGTAATTTGGTATAGATGGGAGAGGCATAAAGCAGAGTAGATATAAGGTGGGTGCGGGCAATGGTGATTCTGGCTAATGGGGTCAGAAAGGGTTTGATCCTATAGAGGGAACCTAATTTCTTATTAACTATTTTTATAGTGTTATTGATATGAGGCTCATAAGAGAGGTTATTATCAATTAGAACCCTCAGTAGTTTAGTGGTAGTATCAGGAGATATAATAGTTCCGTTACTAGAGGTTACGGTAAAGTTAAGTGGGGAGGTTCTACGGGTGGGTGTGAATAGCAGCATTTTTGTTTTCTTTGGGTTTAAGATAAGATATCTATGCAGGAGCTAATTTTCAACTGTATTAAAGGTCTGTTGGGTTAGGGATTGAAGTTCTGATGGGGAAGTGGCAAAGCATATAAGTGTAGAGTCATCTGCGTATTGGATGCAGGTGGCTTGTGGGATAACAGAGTGGAGGTCATTAGTAAAGATGGAGAAAAGTAAAGGTCCCAGTATGGATCCTTGTGGGACTCCTAGGGTAACTGGAAGGTGGGAAGATAAGGGTTTTGCCCAAAGTACAGCTTGTTTTCTATTATTTAAGTAGGACTGGAACCGCTGAATAACAAGATCATCCAATGACAGGTTTATAAGAGTGTTAATGAGGAGGTGATAGTTGACCATGTCAAAAGCTTTTGACAGATCAATAAAGAGGGCTGAGGATAGTGCGTCATTATTCCGATTTCTATTAATATAGTCAGAAAAGGATAAAAGAGCATAGGTGGTGCTATGAAATGGTCTGAAATCATGTTGACAATTGGCTAATAGATTTTTTTCAAGTAGATGGGTTAAAAGTTGCCTGTGAATACATTTCTCCATTATCTTTGCAACAGGGGATAATATGGCTATGGGCCTGTAGTTGAAAAGGTCCTTAGAAGTCCCGCCTTTGTGCAAGGGGATAATGTGGGAGACTTTCCAGATGGATGGGATGTATCCTTCAGTTATTGTTCTATTAATGAGGATGGATATAGGATAAGCAATTTCTTTAGCTGATTTTTGCAGGTATTCTGCAGGTAGTTGATCTGCAGAGAGTGTGGTGGGTTTAAGCTGGTGGATAAGTTTACAGACAAGGGATGTGGGAACTGGTTGAAAATTAAATAGGAAAGAGTTATTGCTCGTGGTTGTGCTAAAGCATGTGGTGTTAGGAGATAGCTGGTTGGCCAGGGATTTAACAGTTTCTGAAAAGAAAGTGTTAAATGAGTTGGCTATTTGGGTAGGGTTATTAGAATTAGAGCCAAAGGGAGTGGGAGTGCAAGAGTGTCCTGGGTGTAGGAGGTTATTTATGCCTTGCCAGAATTATTGTGTATTTTTCTGGTGGGCTTGTTGAAGGTGGTTGTAGTAGTTCTTTTTGTCAGACACTATTGCTTTTTTAGTTTCATTTCTTAGCTGCCTAAACCTTAGGTGATCTGAAGGGCTTTTTGATGCCCACCAGTTGGCCCATAATTCATTTCTTTGGATAATTTTTTGTTTGGTAGCTTTAGTGAGCCATGGGGCTGGTTTAATTCTAGTTCTAATTTTACGCATTGGGGCGTGGCAATCTAGAATGGTTAAGAATTTTCTGTTAAAGTATTTGACTGCATCGTCTAATGGGAGATGCTTGAGTTGTGTCCAGTCACAGGCTGAAAGTTCAGTTTGAAAGCTTTCCAGGCTGAAGTTTTTGTTGGTCCTTACAGTCCTATAGTTGGTTAGGTTTGGAGGTTCAGTCTTATATCTGATTAAGTAAGTAAGTGAGTGGTCACTTATGTCTTCTGGGAGGGTGCCTGATTTATAAGTTTGCTGGGGAGTATTAGTGAAAATCCAGTCTAGAATACTTTTTTTGTTATTAAGCTTATTGGTTCGGGTAGGGGAGGTTATGTTTTGGGTAAAGCCATATAGATTAATATGAGTAGAAGGCTGCTCAGTCATACAGGAAATCCAGTTTATATTAAAATCTCCAAGTATCATGGTTTCTTGTGGATAGTTGGTTGATAGCGAGCTAAGAATAGATTCTAGTGTGTTAGTGTTATTGCCTGAGGGAAGGTAGATACAGATTATTTATATAGATTTACATTTGTTAAGCTGAAACTTTGATATAAGAATCTCTGCATTACTGGAAAGAGGTAGTTTGGGGTCTACTGAGGTAACTTGTAGGCCATTTTTGTATATTATAGCTACGCCTCCACCTTTCTTTACATTGCGGTCAAGTCTCAGGATATTATATCCGGGGGGAATAATTACAGTGTCGTGTATTGATGGGTTAAGCCAGGTTTCAGTAAGGCAGAGGATATCAAATTAATATACATCTATAAGGGCATGCAAAGGAGCAAGTTTATTATTGATGCTACAAATATTTAGATGTGTTATTAGAAGAGAATTGGGGGTCCTGGTAAGTAGCTGGGTGTTAGATGAAGTTGTTGTATCAGGCTTAGTAGCTGTACTTGAGGTAGGGCCAGGGATTGGATGTATATCCCCATCTATGAGGATGTGGACTTTAACTCTTAGGGTAAGTTGTAGAAGTTTACAAGTTATGTTTTGGAATTTTCTAGCTTTAGGGCTATGGTAAGAAATATGAGTAAGTCTATGAAACTTTGCTGACAAATACTTTGCTGGGAGCTACTGAAACTATGGGGAAGATTAAATGTGGATATAGAGGTTTGCTTGATAGGATAGTGAAATCCTAGTTTTGTTTGGTGTTCGTAGTGAGTAAGTAGATATGGAATAGTTAGGATAGTAAAGATAAGGGATTATGGCATGTTTGGTTGAATAGTAGAGGCATTATAGGAATTATATGACTGAGTTAAGAAAAGCAGGGAGATTAACGGATAAGATAGAAGGGGGAGAATTACTGGGAGTAGAGTGCTAGTACTTTAAGGGGAGGGGTTAGTGATTGGTGATAATATAGTGGGTGCAGCTAGAGGGGTATATACTTAGGACCACTGGGGGTGGGTGGAATTTGGGGGCAGGGTAGGGGAGCGGAGTGAGCCCGCAAGGCGAACGGAGCGGGAAAAGCAAAAGAAGAAGCAAATCCTAGAAGAACAATCAGAGACACTAATTGTTAAGGTAAGTAAAGGTGGTGAGAGGTAGGTAGCAGATAGCCTGGATAGTATTTGGATAAAAGCAAGGAGGTAAAGCAGTGAAGAAGGTAAAGGTAGGAGAGTAGAGAAGGACTATACACTGAAATAGTGAATCAGAATGCCTATAAGGTGAGTCTGGGGACAATAGGTAAGGTGTAAAGAAGTACTGCCACCTAGCGGACAAGGTGAGATGGCAGTAATAGCGTATGTTGGGAGAGAGAAGGGAGGGTAGCAGAAGTCAGAGTTTAAGTATAGTAGTATAGGAGTTTATAACACAGGTTATAGGCGAGAGGAAGGGAGACATGGTCTAGGAACAGAGAGAGTTTGGTTGCTGGTTGTCCTGGCTAGTGAGAGTAAATGTACAATATTATAGTAGTGCACACTATTATGTCTACAAGCAGTAGTTTTTAAAGTACATACTTTCTCTTGCTTAGTGTATTCCCTTGGGGGGGGACTGTTGCACAGAGAAGGATGGGTTCTGTTCTCTTAGTTAGGGAAGACCGCAGTGTACTGTTGAGTAAAAAATTGCTATTCAGCAGGCCGGGCAGGTCCTCTGAGTATTACTGAGCAATGAGGTTTGGTAGCTGGTGATAATAAGGGGAGAGAGAAACAGTAGTAGGATACACAGAAAAAACACATATACTTATTAGATATTTAGACAACAGTAGGTTCAAAGAATATACAAGCATACCAACACAACCTTGTCAGATATATATTTTGTCTCTAAAACAGTGTAATCCAACTGAGAAGTAGCAAAAAAGTATTTTTAAATATTAGATTTTTAACAGTGTAAACCAGCTATTTATGACAAAAGTCATGGCACAATATCTGCTACTCACTAGCTAGGAAGATATCATGGTACCTATGGTAAATTGCTAAGGTCCCTATTGTTGAGAAAAACTATATAGCACAGTTTACTTTAATCAGAAATAGTATTACATTTAGGTTGCAATCATAGCCAGTAAATGCATTATACTATTCAAAAGTGTAGTTTGAGCGTCATATGTTCAGTTGAGCATTAACAGTACTAGCAAATAAGTATAAATAAGGAACATTTGAGTCAAGTAGGATCCGGATCCTACTTGATGGTGATATCATCCTAGGTGAGCATCATCCTCACATCAGCACTGCCTTCACATAAAAACACAAACCATACACCCACCTTTGCAAAGGCTCTCAATAAAAATCTACCCAAAGAGCAGAGACCTCCAAGGCAGAAATGCACTCAACCACCACAACACAACACTAAGTACGAGACACATAACTCTCCTAAACAGTGTGCCAATCAACCAAAGCTCCTAAGGCAAAACAGCATGCCCAACACACTAGTCATAGGTGACTCGATATTGAGGCACACTGATGTCCCACTCACTAGGTTGAATAAGGAGAAAGTAACAGTCAGCTGCCTGTCAGGTGCAAGGATCCGACACATAATGCATGCACTCAGGTTCCCCAACAACAGGTACAAATATGACTGTCATTGTACATGTAGGTGTGAATGACCTGAGATGTACCTCCCTGGACTACATGAAAAGAGATATGGAGAAGCTCTCGGATTACGCAGCCCAGGTGGGTATGACCCTAGCCCTGAGCAGCATCTTACCATCACCCAGAATGATACCTCAGTATAAGCAGAAAATGATTGATCTCAACAACTGGCTAAGTTTCTGGTATCATTCTAAGGGAATCCAGTATCTGTCTGCCTGGGATGACATGATTGACAGACCTCGATGCTTTGCCAGAGATGGCATGCATCTGTCACCCCTGGGCTTCCAAATACTGGCCAAGGCTCTTGCCACCCCTATAGTGCCTTTTTGAGGTGGTGTTCCAAAGATCAAATTATCACCATAACAACTACAAACAAATGCAATCTGAGGGTCATGCTGCTCAATGCTAGAAGTCTAAATCTCAAAATGCACTCGCTCAAAGCACTCCTTAAAATGTAGAACATCAACATTTGTGCTGTAACTTAAGCATATATACACATTTAACATTTAATATTTATAATATGTATTATATATATATATATATATATATATATATATATATATATATATATATATATATTTAATATAATATATTATATTATTTATATATATATATATATATATATATATATATATATATATATATATATATATATATTATTGAATGATTACTTTGTGAATCAGGGTAAGACGAACATTTGTGCTGTAACAGAGACTTGGTTCAAGGCAGCAGAAAGCACCCCTGCATTACCAGGCTATAGCTCATTCCACACCTTTCGGCCCCAGAACTTGGATTGTACCTCCAAATATGGTGGTGTTTCTATATTCATAAAGGATGTGCACACTTCCAGACTGGGAGCCAAACATAACACATCAGAGACACTTCAGGTGGAGCTAACATTGGGTAATACAGCAATTCAGGTTATTGCCTGCTATAGGTCCCCAACCATGTTTCAAGACTCACACTCCACGTTCCAAAGCACCCTGGAGAATATTAAGGTCCAACCTAACACTCTCATACTGGACAACTTAAACTACCCCTCGATTAACTGGGAAAACTGCTCATGTAGCAATACACTTGCCCAACGTTTCCTGGAATTCATTAATTCCAATGCCCTGGACCAGCTCGTTCATACCCCCACTAGAGGTAGCAACATCCTTGACCTGGTCATTACTAACATGGGCGACCGTTGCTCTACACCAATAGTTAACTCTTCCCTGGTTAGACCTGACCATAAACTAATCACCTTGGAAATTCACATCCCTCCCTCCCTCACCCCCCCCCCCCACAAAGGTAACCACCATGAAAAACATCTACAAAGCTAACTTTGGGCTCCTAAAAACAGAGGTGGCTAACTTCACAGTACTCATGCAAATGGAAACGAGTTGCATGACCGCCGAATCATACACCAATGCACTGTACAAACATGTACACAAAAGCATAGATCTCATCATACCCAATAGAACCAAGATGTTCTCCTCCAAAAAAAGGAAGCCAATCTGGTGGTCCTCTGCCATAAACAAACTCTACAACAGAAGGAGGAAACTGATGCGGAATAAGGTGAAGTCTCAAGACTGGAAAAACTCCCTTATCAGCCTCAAAAAAATGTTGAGATCCCTCATCAAATCCTCTAAAGCTAGCTATGAAAATAAAATTTCAGCAGATAGTAAAGACAACCACAAGGCCTTCTACAGTTATGTAAAGAATCTCCACGGCAATACCCAGATTTGGTCTGTGCTACTGCACAATGGTGCCTCCTATACCAAGCCAACAGATATTGCCAATATACTGGCCGACTCAGTGCCAGCTTTACCCCTCTCCCCCCAAAGGACCAATCACAATACCAGTAGATTGCCAGGCACCCAGTATTACTGCTGCACAGGTTAAAACAGCACTGTCCAAGGCTAAAAATACAGCTTCCATGGGACCTGACAATATCCCTGGCTGTGTTCTATATGAACTACAGAGGAAACTGGCACCTCACCTGTGTGTCCTGTTTAACCACAGCCTCACCTCAGGCTTTGTCCCTACCGAATGGCGCACTGCTACAGCCATCCCTCTCCACAAAGAAGGAGTGACTACAGACCCTGAGAACTATCACCCCATTAGCCTGATGAGTCTGATATGCAAAGCTATGGAATGCATCATCATAGACCTAATAAACAAGGATATAGGGAATCTCCAAACTCTGGATACCATACAGTTTGGTTTTATGAAGGGTAGATCATGCCTGCTCAACTTGGTTGACTTCTTTGAATCACTCACCAGAACTGTGGGAAAAGGCAAGGTGGTTCATACAGCCTACCTTGATCTGACCAAGGCCTTTGATACCATTCCCCACTCAGGAATCATAGACAAAATCACTAAGCTAGGCATCAACCCCTATATCACTAGGCGAGCTGCAAACTGGCTCTCAAATAGAAACCACAGTGTGAAAGTAGCTGACTCCAAGTCAGACTGCCGACCAGTCACAAGTGGAGTCCCACAGGGTTTGGTCCTGAGTCCTCTCCTGTTTGGTATCTACTTCTCTGAAGTCCAGGCCAACAGGAACGGAATCTGGCTGACAAAGTTCACAGACGATTGCAAGTTGTGAGCTATTATTAACTCCCCAAGTGATGTTGACGTCTTACAGAAAGGCCTCACTGAGACCAATGACTGGTGTCAGAACCATGGCCTTAAGCTTAATGCCAATAAATGTGTCATCATCCCCTTTGTGAAAAACCTGGTTCCCATGAATTACCACATCGATGGCAGTTCACCGAACACAGAAGGCATTATAAGAGATCTGGGAACACAGGTTGACAGCAACTTATCCTTTGACCACCACATTGCCACTGTGGTCAGAAAGTCCTTCTATGTGGCATATCTCATTATTAAGGGTTTTGCATCCAGGAAGAAAGAGGCCATTGTCTCCCTCTACTCTTCCTTCATTAGGCCAATCATTGAGTATAATGCCCCATTTGGCATGTACCTCACTAAACACCTGCAACAACTGGAGAGGCCGCAAAAGTACCTCGCAAATAGGATCCTAGGCCTTAAACATTTGTTCTATATGAACAGACTCAAAAAACTCCAACTATTCTCCATCTCATATCGCCTACTTAGAGGCGATCTCTACTTGACTTACAAAGCCATCCATGTCTGACCCAGATCTGTTAGAAATGCTACATCTAAAGAAATCCCAATCCATCCATACCACACACTCCAGAGACCTCAACCTCATTACCACAATCAACAAAACATGCTGGAGGGACATATTCATAACCCAGAGACTGCCCATGCTATGGAATAGACTTCCCATACATGTCAAGCAGAGCACCTCACTGGCCCTCTTCAAGAGAAATCTTGATGAATGTATGGGAAATAGAAAAGTAACCCCAGAGATCACTCCAGTGGCTTTACTCGACAGAGGCACTGGGAACTAAGGTTGGGTGGCATGATGCCAGGGTAATCCTATGGGCTATGTTTGTAAAGGCTCCAGGGCCATTAGCCTAGTACACACCTGTGAACCTATGAACCTATGAGGGTAAAATGCTGCTCATTTAAACCTGCCTAGGACACATATTCAGAGAGCTCAATCATGTCTCCCTTCATATAGTCCAGAGAGGTATGTCTCAAGTCGTTCACATCAACATGAACTATGACGGAGTCATAATGGTACTTGTTGAGAGGCTTGAGTGCATGTGTGATCAGATGAATCCTTGCACCACACAAGCAGCTGACCTTAACCTTCTCCTTGTTCAACTTGGTGAGTGGTGCATCTGTATGTCTCACTATAGAGTCACCTACAACTAAAACATTTAGAATAGTTATGCATTAGCTTAAAAGGTTATTAGGTGAGGGACATGTGCTAGTGTTTTTATGTGTATTGGGTGCTTTGGGTGTTGTGTTAGGTGTAGCATATTTGTGTTTTGGAGGTCTCTGGTGTTTAGGTAGGTTTCTGGAGAGTACCTCTGCATATGAAAGTTTATGTGTTGGGTGCATATTACAAATAGGAGTTGTGGTGTGTGGGCTGACAACATGTTCGGTGTTGCTTTTATGGGTACAAGTGAGCAGTGATTCCAGATTCTTAGTATAGGAACATCTTTTGCAAATTGTACTAGAGTGATTTAGGAGTAAGGTGTTGTCAGTGTACATGAGGCAGTTGCTACACTGCCTCAAAAACCTATGTCCACTAGGCTGGCAGGACAAACAGATGGAAACTGACAGTCCATAATGCAAGGTCTGAACCTGGTATTTCACCAGATAAGGATAAAAAGATGTGGGTATCAGGCAGGGAGTTATTTTAGGGTAACTAACCTATGGGGTGTACAGTAGGAGGTCTATAAAATAGTGGCTCTATTGAGTCTGATGTTGATGGGTAAGAGGTAAAATCTTTATTGGGTGTTTCACTGAACAACTGAGAGGTATTCAAGAGTTGCTCTGCTAAATAGCAGCCACTTGTAAAAGAAAATGCTTCTACTGGCACTTTTGTGTCTATGACAACCAAGAGTTACCCCCTCTGTGCGGTGATGCATGATGGTGCACTATGCACAAACAATAGAAAGGCAGATAATACATATAAACCAATGAAAAAGCTCAACCTGAGCCCTAAACCAGTATTTTCAATTATATAGTCCTACTGTATGCTCCTGCCACATGGGTACAGGAAAGCTTCTACAAAAAAATATGTCCCCCCGGATTTAATAAACTCCATGTAGGAAGAGCATTATTCCTACACAGAGTGAATGCTGTTCATGTCCACATCTCCTTCTTGGCAGTGCACCTTGCACATTAATGAAGGAGCACTACTTAGATGGAGCCATGTACACAGATACTGAATCAGTGCAGGGGGCATGTTGCAATGGTGCTCGCAGATCTGTAACACACCCCCTGCACTGTCAAAGTGCCATACGGCACTTTACAATAGAAAACAGTGTCCAGGGACACAAATTATGAATGGGAAGTGAATGTAATGCAGGGGAGGGTGTGACAGGTACTGTAACACATCCCCTGCATTGTGAAAGTGCCGTGCAGCACTTTTCTATAAATAAAAATACAGAAAGTGTACTCAGACACTTAAAAGATGAATGGGAAGAAAATGTTATGCAGGGGGGGGTGTTGCAGATACTGTAACACCCCCCTGAATTGTGAAAGTGCCGTACGGCACTGTACAATAAAAAATTATCCTTGGACATGTGATGCCTGTGCACTGGCCCAGTAATCAAGGAGCCTCAATCCTCACTACTAACACCAGTGATGGGCATCTACACTGGGAAGGATAACAAGTATACACACAGTAAAGTACAATTTCCCTTAAGAGCACACAGAGATCACAGTCAGTCCGGGGCTGGTTTCTCCCTTTCTCTCCAGATCCCCAATAAGACTCCCTACTGGCACAGCTATAGGATATAGATCTCAACCTAGTGGTTACGCTAAAACCTCCAGCACCCTCTCTGTCTAACCAGTGCTTCATGCCCATGCACAAGTAGCAGACACACACACAGACTTTAAGATACGAGTTATATACAAACACACAGATACTCCTGGGGAAGGCTGGCACAGGTTCTACAGCTATGCCCCTTCCTGACAATCTATACGGTAGTACCAGCTGCCACCAACCACTAATATCAGCCACTAAAAAGGCCCTTACCAAAGGGTGTCCAATTATTACTGTGAAATATTATGTTGAATGGTTAAAAACATATTTAATAATAAATAATAAAAAGTGCAAGACAATATTTCTTACTACACAGTGCTAGTCAAGAGTTCAGAGATCACAGGGAAATGCTTAAAATAATACAGTAGAATAGTTCTGACATCAATACAGAAAACAACTAGACTAAACTTATTATTTTCTATCTATATCTAAGAGCAATCACAGTTCAAAATAAACTTACATATAGGGAAAAGCAGAGTACTGGTGAGTTGTTGTCAGCTTTAGACAAAATCCAAAATGCTCTCTCTGTCTCTGAGAAAGTCCTTTAAATTGATAATACATCCTGCTGACTCATTTTAAATTACATCATTCTTAACAATTCTCTGGTTTCCCAGGCTAACAGAAACTCTACATTAACATTTCCTAGTAAGCTTGCACCTGGTCAAGAAACCACAGTAATTAAAGACATTATATATATAAAACCTAGCAATTAACTCTGGTCTTGAAACAATAGAAAGAATCTGCTGGTTCAGACACCACGGCTCCGAGTTTGAGATCAAACAGTCATAGAAGGCTTGACCTATCAGCTTTCTTCCAGCAGAGTGCACTGTTGTTACATTTTTGACATTCAGCATTTAACACAATTTTCTTCCATTTAAGAGAACAAGCCTGTGGTTTATATTAATATTTACAAATTACAAAATTATCTACAAAATTCTGTCTAGCTAGTCTGGCAGCCTTCACATATCTTCACAGGACACATACCTGTCAACCTCTTAGAGCAAGAAGTATGGACAAAGCCATTAGTAAAAGGGGGAGAAAAGGCCAAAAATAGGGACAGTTTTAAATATTGCTCTTACAAACTTAGAAAGTTGATAGAATGACAGGTTTTACATTAGTATGGATTTTCTGAAGAGTATAGAGCCTGAAAGCCAAATGACTGTTATTATTTTCTAACTGCAGTCTGCAATGATTTGACCAGGGATTTTGCCAGAGAACCATAACTTTACGAAAAACAGACCACAAATATGAGGCACAAATGTGGACATTGTGTGAAAATCTGTACAGTAGAGAGCCTGACCTGAGAATGAAGTAATGGCATGTAGGGGTGAGTTACAGTATCAGTAACACATCCCCTGGATTGTGAACGTACCATACAGCATTGAAACAATAAAGAAAGTGTCCTTTGACACTTATTTCATAATTGACATGTGATGTGTCACATAAAATTAATGGATTTTTTTTTACTTTGTTGTACATAAAGTTTAAGCGTATCTGAGTGGGTTTGCACTGCGCTGCTCTTTGCTCAGCAGTGCTTAAAGGCAATGGAAAGCTATATAGAAATGTATAGCTGAAACCTTCACAGCCAAGTTAGCTGAGTGATTAGAGTGATGGCTTCATGTGCAGTAGGTGCATGATTTGAATACCAAGACAGGCCATTCAGCTTTTACATGAAAAAGCCTTTTTATATTATTTTTTTATTTATTTATTGATGAAGTAATTGATATTTTTAACCAGGGTAGTGTAGCTGGTCCAGAATCCCAGGGTCAGTGGTGATAGACAGTAAAAATCCCCATTTAAACACAAGTGTCTGATACAGTATAGTCACACCCCAAGGTGGGAACATCAAATACATATACTTAATAATAATGTATCAATAATGAGTAATTAATATGCAATTTTTTTTAAGTGAACACTTTTGTTTGCCCTTAGCTTAGTTCTGCTAAGCACTCCTAAGCCAGGCTAAGCAATGCTTAAACAGGACCTGTCTGAGCAATACTTAGCAGTGCTTAGTTCTGCTTAGCTGGTTTGAACATTGATAAGAAGTCCCATTCTAAGCAGTATTCAGCCCAGCTAAGCAGATTTGTGCATTGCTAAGCACTGCTCAGCATTTGCTAGTTTAAGCACTGCTCAACTCAGCTTAGTGGGTTTGTGCACTGCTGAGCTATGCTTAACATTTTTAAAAATGGTCCAATGATGGCAAAGGGCAGGAATATGGCATTATTTAAACCACACAGGTGGGAATACAGCTAGGACCTGTCAAAGTTTAATCACTGCAGGATCTATGGCTGGAGTTGGAGAGGGAGCATGCTTTCAAGTGCAGCGCTGGGGCATTTTGGAGTCCAATGTCATGGCTGGGCTCTTTGTGCAACACCATTATGACAGACTGCTGCAGGGTCAGTACCAGGGCTCCCAAAACAAGTATGAACCCTGGGACCATATGGCACGTGACCTCACCAGTGCCACTGGAATCCCCCAAACTGGTGAGCAGGTTGTCATTATAACAACCTGAAATGGAGAAAAGGGGCACTCTTGGCCCAGTGGATCCAAGATGCTCAGGACGGGCATGCCCCAGTAGTTTGTAAGTATATGAACCATCGCTTTACCAAATTCTAGCATGAATATGTGATAGACAGGTATGCATAATGGTATTTTTTCCCTACAGCTGCAGAGGAGAGGACTTGCAAAATGGAGGCCCATGTGGACCACCTGGCAAGGCTCCACTGACAGTGTGGTAAGCACAGATCTATCTTGCAGTATATAGTGCAATAAATACGAAAGGGTACATTGTTTACTGCCATTAGGTATAGTGTGTTCTGATTGTACTGAATAAATTTTTTGTCAGACCAACATTGATATAAGTGAGTAATGCCAGGTACTGTGTAATGCAGATGAAGGCAGCAAACAAGCTACTATTGATGAAAGGAAGCCAATACTGAACTAATACTGTGTAGGACTGAACCTGGTAATAAACTACACTCTGAGTGCTACTGTAAAGGTAATAAATGACATTCATTCATCATCTACAGGATATGCAGTACTACTGAATGTAGAATCTTGACTATAATAAACCACTGTGTCATGTTACCCAAAATAAAAAAATTATCACCACAAACTGTTATGCGTAATCTGGAATGTTGTTGAAGAAATACAAGTGGACAGGTGCTTCACAGCAAATATGGCTATGACTGCATGCATTAACTGAGGTTTGTCTGATAACCAGCTGCTATGCAAAACTGTAGATTGTGGAGCTGTAAAACAAGATACAATGACATTTGAAATATGTTCTCTACTAAGATCTGAACCTTGAATAGTAATCTGTAATATATTATAATGTGTTCTCTGCAGCTTTGTTGTGTGTTAACCTTTGCATTTCAGCTCTGTGTAGTCCTGAATGTGGTTATGCTGATGCAGGCATGTATGACAGTGTAATAGGTGGAGACTGCAAATATATGATGTACAAATGATTATGGGTCAGTTGTTCAACCCAGCACCCTGCTATGGTCTGTACAGATCACACATAGTCACATCTACTAGGGGTTAAATATGTACACTTGCTTTCAAAGTATTAATACACAGTACACTAACTGTCATGCATGAATCTCAGG
Source organism: Protopterus annectens (assembly GCF_019279795.1). Taxonomy (NCBI): domain Eukaryota; kingdom Metazoa; phylum Chordata; order Ceratodontiformes; family Protopteridae; genus Protopterus; species Protopterus annectens. The sequence continues at coordinate 1,622,763,330 of NC_056737.1, forward strand.
CATGTATGTTCAACTGTCACTACAGTCTTCTGTGATACTCCACTTAGATTACAAGGTCAGCCTGTGTAACCAAGTATTAGACACAAATCAGTCAAGCAACAGACAGCAGTTCCCCAGTAGCTCAGTGTGATAAGAAATAGATATGTTGATCAGTTTTGCAAACATATACCAGTTTGAAGCCAGGGACTGGTACTAAGATGTGTTTATAGTTACACGCAAGTAATCCTGACTATTTGTAGAAACATTCAGGTAGTGTTAACAGATATTTTCTCCACAGGGCTGACAGGTAAACAAATGTATTAGCTGTATGAAGGGCATAATAATAAACTGTGTACAAATGTTCCAGTGCCCAGCCCCATGCCCACAAATGGCAGCATGATAGCTATATACACTATGCACTCATTCCGATACATGTCTCTGAAATGCCACTCTGTCACGGCTAGTGATCATTGTTGCCAATAACCTTGCACACAGATAAAATTTCAGTAGGAGTATGCCATTAGCACACTCACACAAAGTCATTGCAGGGTACACCTTGTAGTCATATATGTAACCATGACATATACGAGTCCCCACTACTCATGTTCCTAAGTTGTCACAGCTTGCCCCATAGCATTCCAGGTCGACAGACTAACAGGTCTATATGTGCTACAGTAGCTATACACCTCAGGTAGATGTAAAGTGAGGGCAGACCTGCAGAGTATTGAACAATACGGTTGTGAAAAATATAAGCCTATACAGTTGGTAATGGACTGTTTTTCTCTCCCCACCCCTTATCTACATCGATAATTATTATTCATATACTATGAGTATGTTGTTCTCAAAATCTAATGTTGGGACTTGTGTTCTATTATTGTTCATATATTTAAATGGTTGCAAAGTAACATACATTGTTCAAATTCCATTGTTGATGGCCTGTTGACATAAATGTAACTGGCATGCTGTTAAAATACTGACTGTTATTCCATTTATGTATGTGTTCTGTTTGCCATGCAATTTTTTTTAATTCTATTTTTCTCTGTTAATTGGAACACCCATTCATGCTGTTATAACTAATGTTGAAATGTTTTGTTCATGACTAACCAATACACTTTCAAAAACCTCAACACCATAGCACATTTGGGTAGGCATATCCCAGAGGATCTGTATATCCCACCTCATCTGGCTACGGCACCTCAAACTGCCTCCTCTGCTGGTCCAGCACCTCACTTGGGTTGAACTGCATCAGGGAACTGGGCCTGTCCCCCCTCTGGGCATGAGCACAGAGAGGACCCAGTCACCTGACAACAGTTCAGAAGCATGGTGCGCAGGGTCATCCAGAGTGACGTGGATGTATGCCTGTGCCAGATCGAGGGCAGACAGGCATACCTTGAGGGGCAGGCTAGCCCCGGCATCCAGCCCCCAGCACAGCCACCTTCAAGGCCATGAAGGGGCAGTGGTGACGGCTCATGGGTGGGGACCTCAGTCTCCACTGTTTCCATCTGGGGGCATATGGCCCCTCGATTCCCAATCACCCTACCCATTCAAGGTGTTTACCTCCCTCGTGTGTCATACACAACCCCTGTCTGCTGTCTTGTCTGTCTGCAAAAGCAACCTCTCCTACCCAACTTACCTCCCCAAACATACCTATAACCCTTCCCAAACATCCTATTCTCACCTTAAAAAGGGACATCTGTCCCCACAAAAAAAATCTTGTCCCATACATAGCTCTCCATTTCACCCCACATAAAGTGACATTAATCAAGTTACCCTTGAATTACTCAACAAATGTATGTCACTCACACCCCTCCCTGCAGGGTGTGAGGCTCTATCCAAATTGTCCACATCATTCACAGCTGTTGCTGCAGAAGAAATGGAGAGCTATGGTCCCTTCATATACACATCCTGCACATCCCCAGCTGCCTTTCATAATGTTTTTCCCCCTGCTTGCCTTCATTTCACCACTATGCTATCACCTCTTTTTTATTTTCTTTTTTTAGAATTAGTGCAGGTTTAAGTGGGAGTAACTGCCACTAAGCAAAGCTATGAGAACCTAAGCATCTGTTGGCACTGCTTAGCATCATGCAAAACCATGCAAACCTGCTTAAAACTGCTTTAATCACTCTATCTCATTCAGCTACTGTTCTACCCAGCAACAAAATAACCAGCCCTGTCAAGTCTGGAACCCAGAACCCTGTACACTAGTGTCACAGCAATGTACCACTACACCAAATGAGCTGTTAGAATTACTAATGCTTTTGTAAATATATCATGCATTACAGTCATTTAACATTAGGGAAAAAAAGTCATCACTGCCAAGTCTTGAACTCAGGATCCTGTTTACTAGAGTCAGAACAATGTACCACTACACCAAATCAGCTGTGGAAATGAGTAATGCTTTTTCAAAGATATAATGCATTAGAGTCATTTAACATTAGGGAAAAAATATCACAGCCAGTTTCTTAACCCAGGACCTTATGCACTAGAGTCAGAGCAACACACCACTAAGCCAAACTAGCTCTGGAGAATTAATACTGCTTTTGTAATGGTATCATGCATTACAGTCATGTAACAGAACAAAAAAAAAGACAAACATGCAGATTATTGAATCCGGGACCTTTTAAACTAGAGTCACAACAACCCACCACTACACCAAACAGCTCTGGGGAATTACTGATGCTTTTGTAAAGATATCAGGCACTACAGGAATGTGACTTTAGGGGAAAAAAGACATCACTGTCAATGCTTGAACCCAGCACCCTCTGAACTACAGTCAGAGGAACACACCAGTAAGCCAACTGACCTCTAAAGTATGACAACAGCTCTTACAAACATATCCTAATTGCCAGTCGCACAGTACTCTCTCTCTCTCTCTCTCTATATATATATATATATATATATATATATATATAGTGGCCCAAATCACACTGTACTTGGGCCTCTGATGAAGACACAGAACCAGTACACAGACAAATAAATGCTGCTGGATGTACGGGAGGCCTACAATATCAGAGAGAGATGACAACTGCACAGACTGTTGCTGAATATCTACAGTGGTGCCCCCTATTTATGGCAGGGTTGTCCTAAAGCCAACCCTGTGTGCCCACATACTAGCAAGGCAGTGCAGATTGAGGTTACAAAACCATGACAGACAGCTCTGTGTCAACGTCATACCCATCAGAACACACGTCCATGCAAATCCTGTGTTACACACCGTATGCATGCACATATGTCTTACAAATACACATGCCAGATGGTTTACTATTAAAATGCCAAGTTGAGATGTACCCATATGAAAACTTCAAAGTACAGATGTTCGACTTTTTATATGGGTGAACATCTCAATGTTAGAAAGTTTATATTAGTGAATGCAGAGTGCATTCACTAATATAAATTCAAAGAATTGTACAGAGATCGCAGTACAGTACGGTTAGGGAAATTCATCCCTTGCCTCACTGTCATGCGATCACGAAGTTGGAATATATAGTTAGCAGGGTGTATGGGGGGTGCAGGGGGGCTTGCTCTCCTGCAAAAACAGGATGTTCATTATAGGAGTTTACTTTATGTGAGCTCCTATAAGGACATCATGTGATGTGCTCAAAAACAATGTCGAATCTCCTGAATTTGATCAGCAGATTCGACATTGTGACTTGTTCTATTTTTTGAATTTTGAGGTTTACTTTTGATATGTCAGATGCAAATTATTTTGTCATTCAACATATTGATAGTAAACCATGCCAGATTAATGGCTCAGTAACTCTATCTGTAAAGTTTCTAGTATCTGTCACATCTAGACACCCACAGTCCTGGCACACAGCCCAGTCTGTGGCACAATAACTACATGCATGTCAATACAACATAGGAATAATTGAGCCTTGCAATGTCCTGTGAAACTGGTTGCTGCTACAGCAGTCACTTCCACCCACAGAAGCACTTTAAAGGCCTGCAGGGTGGGACACATCTCACAATTATGAATATGTGTAGTAAATGTTGCCTACCACTCTCTGGATGCCACTGTTATGTAACATATGCACCATAGGTACATGCCTCACCTGGACTGTTGTAGATACCCTCAACCAGGCCATGCTGTGACACAACAGCTGACACCACACCCTCACTCGCAGTAATGGCTCTCTCTCCCACAATGTCTTCACAATCCCTAGTCTGATTCCTGGCCAGAATGCAGCAGCTGTGGCCTGCTACATATGCAGCAGTGTGTCCAGCTACTAGCTACAGACTTGACCTTGCTCCCAAACACCTGGAGCAGGGCATCCACGCAACAGCCAAACATAAAGGGTGGGGGGTGTTCAGGTTTTAAGGGACAGGTGTCACAGTTTCCCTGTACAAACATACCCAGCTGATAGACCAGCATCAACTGTAGCAACATGCATAGTCAGATAGAAAAGGATGTATGACACTCACATCTGCCTGTCTCCTCACTCACCCCAACACACACTTACATAGTATACTGCTACAGAATGCGAAAGTCTGTTAACAATGGCCAGATAGCATGCAAAACTGTGGATATAATACATCTATCCAAACAGTGGACAACATTTCCACCTACCCTCTGTGAAGCTGTAGCCTACACACATCTATAATGTCCTCGCCACAGGCCAGGAAATGGGCCAAGGCCCACATGAAGGGCTTAAATATAGCACTGTGTTGCCATGCCATTGTGTAATGGAAAGGCAACCCACCTGTTTTGGATGCAATTAGCAAATGGGAGCAACAGATTGGTGCATATGCCATCACCTGTTCATGAGCATTACCTACAAAAGGCAAGCTCCTGCCTATGGTAAATAGGCCTGACACCTTCTTCATGAAGACAGACTGCGATTTTTTACTATACTACCAGTGGATTTCTTCTGACAAAGGACTACAGCACTATACCAGGTATGTCATACAATTAAGCATGTAACCGAATGCAGATAGGGTGATTCAGTCATGGGAAATAGGAATGTAAACAGCAGTGACAGTGGCAGGCCAGCTAACTGGCATTTTCTAAATAATCATATGTCATTGGTGAAAATGAGTGTGACTCATATGCTTGTCTTACAAATCTATGAGAATATATGTTATGTGAACATTAAACTTCTGGTGCAGAAGTGTGTGTTGAATTGTATGTTATGTACTGAGCTTGCATACCTCTCAACTGTCCAGATTTTTGCAGAATGTGCACGTTTGCCTCATATCTTCAGTCAGTTTCTCAGAGATTTGTGTTTTTCCTCGCAAATCACTGGCAAATCATTAAAGAGTGAAGTCAAAAAATAATAGTACACATTTGAATGTCAGATGTCATATCCTTCAGGAAAGTCATGTGAATGCAAAACCTGTTATTCTACCAGATTTCTAAGTTTGTAAGAGCAATATTTAAAAAGTGTCACTATTTCTGGCCCCTTGTCACACCTTTATTTGTGCCTTTGTCCACGTCTTGCCCTAAGAGGTTGAGAGGTATGACTGAGCTTCATGAATATAACCACAGCATATCTCTCAACCTGGAAACATAAAAAATCTGGACAAGGCCCATGAAAAATAGGTACAATGATTAACATAAAATGTGCATACATAATTAAGTAACCATGACCACTCCAATGGGATTGTGGGATACCAACTTTCAAACACAAACTGAAGAAAGACAATCAAAATATGGCACCAGAATCACCCTGCAGCTATTCCAATGTCCCATTACCTGGCTATTTCACCCCATTTACCATACACACTAATGTGTGCATACTGCTTTACTTCTACAATGATTATTTTGATTTTATTTTTACATTTTACAGCACAATGCACAAACACTAATAGACATCTGCTAAACAAAGCAACACTGTCTCAAAATGAAAATAGACTTGGCATTAAAACTTCTCTGTCCTTGAAGCTCACATTCATTGAAAGACATTGAAACCCACACCACATCCAAAGAAAATGCATCTGGCCAGTGGTGGATAAAGATTACTTTTGGGCTGTTTTCAAATCATAGACCCTGGCTTGCACACAAAACAAGAAACATAAATGTGTTCTTTGATACACCTTCCGGACTTTATTAAATTATATTCCTTGTATAATACAGCACACTTGTTACATTTAAGTTAGAGAACATTTTAAAATGTATTGTTTGAACATTTTTCCAGTAGGCGATGAAGCAAAATGCATGAACCAATAATGACAAAACTGCCCAATTCAGAACATTTCCATCATAAAAGTCTACTTACATACACACACACACACACACACACACACACACACACACACACACACACACACACAATCACATTTTAAATTTATTGTTTGAACATTTTCCAGTAGGCAATGAAACAAAATGCATGAACCAATAGTGACAAAACTGCCCAATTCAGAACATTTCCATCATAGAAGTCTACTGCCACACACACACACACACACACACACACACACACACACACACAATATATATATATATATATATATATATATATATATATATATATATATATATATATATAGAATGACAGTAGTGTAAGCCATATGCATCTTGCTCAGCTTCTCACACATTTTCAATTTCAGTTTTTTTTTTTTGGGGGGGGGGACAAAAGGCCAAAAACCAGGGCCACATTTTAAACATTGCTTGTATAATTTTGAAAAGTTGCTAGACTAAAATGTTGTGTTACCACCATGTATTTCACTGCCAAGTCTTGAACCCAGGACCCTGTGCACTACAATCCATGCACCAGACCAGTATGCCAAATCAGCAGTTTCCAGAAAGACAGGAAGACTGAAACTTAAATGACCATCATTTAACAAATTCAGTTCTCTCTTCTCATCATAGCTCTCAACCTCTTAGTACAAAAACCTGGAAAAGCCAATAATGGGGGAATATAGAATTCAGTTCTCACTTCTCAACATAGCTCTCAACATATTAGCACAAAAAAACAAACACATTTCAAATACTGATCTTATAAACTTAGAAAATTGCTAGAATAGAAGGTTTTATGTTACCATTTATTGTCTGAAGAATATGAAGCCTGAAATTCAAATGTCTGTCATTATTTAGTGAATTCAATCATTCAGTGGTTTGCCACAAAAATCCTGAAAAAACATAGAATTAATGAGGAACAAAACAAAAATAAGAAGGATAAATTCACAAGTGGTGGTAGCTAGGGACTTTGGGCTCTTTTTACCTGTACCCAGGGTACAGGGTTTGAGCCTGAGTATTTCTAGCCACCAGGTGTATTCAGTTGGGGGCATTTTCACACACACACACCATTCAGAAAAAACTCAGATGAACACAGGAAGGGCATAAAGACACTTTACAGAAGGGCTACTCAGTCTACCCATTGGTATTAATTAACAATGACAAGAAATCTGACTTCTGTTCAAATCTCTGTACAAAGCCATAAATTCAGCTATTTTAACATTTAGGCATAAGGATGGCTCAGAAATGGTTTCTAGATAAGGAATTCAATGATAACCTGATCAGTTTCATGGATGGACTTGTGCTTTGCAAAATGCTTATTGCTGTAAAATGTGACATCCACTGACTTCATTGACATAACAGTTTAGAATATGTATAAGCAGTATAGAAAAGTATATGTAATGAACAAAAGCATTAACATCTTGCAGGGATTCACCTCAAGACATGCAAGCCAAACACCCAAGAGAACAGAGAATAAAAGTTCTGAATTAAGAACCTGCTTTCCATCCCTCCTTTCACCTTAATTTGCCTACTGTGTAACTCTGAATAACTCACTTAACCAAACATTGCTCTTTGGTTGCCACTGCAAATAGAGAATTTGACCAATGGTCTTACCTGGATAACAAATAGAAGAAATAATAATAATAATAATACTAATAATAATAATAATAATAAAACTAATTTACTCTACATAGTCAAATCTAATTGTCACAATACCTGAGCAGCTGTATCCATAAGTCAGTTCACAACCAGAGCAGCGGATCTTTAAATTCAACGTTTCCTTCAGTAAGTCAAAGCAGTTGTTTCCATGCTTCCCATAAGCAGTACCAGAGCAGCAAAAAGTCAAAGCAGCTTCCATCCTCCCCACAACCAGTACCAGAGCAATGAGACATCAAAGCAGTCATTTCTATGCTTCCCTTAAGTAGGAAAAGCAGTTGTTTTCATGTTTACAGTACCAGAGCAGTGAGAAAAAAGAAAAGCAGGTTTCCATGCTTACCAGAGCAGCACTGCTGCAGTAAATTCACAACAGAAAAAAAGAAAAACTTCTCATGCTCGCAGCCAGCCAGAAATGTGTGCCCTTGAGCTCAATTCCAACAAGCTGATTAAGCTGATGCCATCAGCTCCAAAAGCGCGAAAGAACAATTTTTTTTTTAAATCGGGAATGAAGGGGTGCCACTCCGAAATTGCAGCACCCCATTATTTGGACCCAAAAACTCAGTAAAAAAATTAGTAATTTGGTACAGTTGGGAGGTATGAACCACAGTGTACCATACTTGAGAAGAACAGAAATGTATATAAAGTATAACCTGTGCAAATGTATGTATTAATAGTAAAAGGTGGAACTCTTGAACATACAGAGATAACTTGCAAAACGTCAAGAAAATAAGCTGTAGTTGTTTTACATGTGTTATCTCAGTTTCAGTGCAGCAAGCAGACATAAATGTCTACAGCTACAGGTTCTTATATTGTCTTGACATAAATAATTACTATTTTGAAAATGTGAGAGTGTTCAACTGTATTATGAATTCCACTTCTACACAAACATATGAAAGATGTGTACATTTGATGCAAAGATATGTAAATGTATTTTACTTGCTGTTAGCCTGGGAACTGAAGGCAGCTGACAAAGAGTGATGTAATTTGAGCTAATCCAGCAGTAATGTTGATTATTAACTCCAAGCATGTCTCAGAGAAAGACCTTTGCAGTTCGTATGTGACTTTGTATCTGACAACATCCACCCATCATCATTTGCCTTGTTAATAGTAAGGAAATAGGAAAAAGTGATTTAGTGTACATATATGGGAATATAGTAAAGATTACTTTCGATGGTTTATGTATTTATTTGAGACTGTCATGCAATATTGTCTAGAAAATTTCCTGTGTTTCTGAACTCTGTAGTTACTTTATTGATGGAGTATTGTCTTGCTCCTTTATTAGTTATTATTAAATATAGTTAAACCTTAAAATTGTGGCTGGTCTGTTTAGAGATAAGTTGCATATCTATTTGGTGATACTGTATATCCCACTGCAATAGCCTTGCTCTTGGTCACACTAACCATTTGTATAACAGGCACATCACACAGTAATATTCATCACTCTTTGGTAAGGGCCTTACAGTAGCTGATAAAGAGCTGGATTGTGGCAATCATAACTACTTTTTAGTCTGGCCAGAAGGGGCCATAGCTAGTAAATCTGTGCCAGCCTTTCCCAGGAATGTGGGTGTGCTTGATTTATAAAACAAATCCAAAGTGTGATATCAGCTACTTGAGCAGGGACACGAAGCCCTGGTCGGACAAAGAGGGTAATGTAGGTTTTGGCTTGATCGCTCTGATCAGATGTTAACCATATAGCTATGCCAGTGGGGAGTCTTACTGAGGATCTGGAGAGAGAGGGAAAACCAGGCCCCGACTGACTGATCTCTGTGTGCTCTGAAGGGTAACTGTACTCTACTGTTTGTCTACTTGTCATCTTCCCATTGTATACGTCCCTCACTGATGCTAGTGGTGAGGATTGAGGTTCCTTGATTATTGGGCCAGTGCAGGGTCATTACAGTGACAGTACATACTGGTGTAAACAGCTGACAAATCACATCATGTACTGTAATTGAGCCTCTCCCAGTCTGCCTATGTCATACAAAATTATTTCACAGATTGTCCAGGTCTCCTTGACCATTCATGATGTACTCTGGCTAGGTCATTGTGTACTCCACACCTGTATCTGATTGCCTGACACCTATGGCTAGCATATATGGTGGGCCTCTGCAGCAGGACAGCAGGTTATAAGTAGTAGTAGTGGGGGGATGCTGGCTCTGGCTCAGCAGTAGTGCGTAGAAACTGAGCATACAATGTAAGAGAATGGATATGGTAACAGATATCCATGTACCATTAGTGTGTCCCCAGGGGACTGTCATGTCATAGACACATTCCCCAAACTCCTTGGACAGCCATCACGTATTGTCCAACTTGTGTGCAGAAATACACATTTGTCTGGCAGGGGGGGTCTACATCTATCAGGCACATGTACCCATTCTGCAACATCTGGGTACTGCAGATGTCAGACACCTATGAGAAGGTCACCCTACACCAAATATGCACTGCACTCTGTTATTGTGTATCTCAGATGTTCCTGGAATGTCCACATACACCTGTAGTAGCACTCACCTATTTGTCAGATTAAGGCTGGATGACATGGTACTGTAACGTTGCCCATAGGGGACACCCAGCAGTCAATGGCAGTGATGTATGTGGACACATAACAACACAGTCTGTCACAGCAGTCAGGCCATTTCTAGTAGTCTTGGTACCATCTCAGGTTACTAGGCTATGGGTCCTAAGCAGACATATGCCTAGGCACATGTTAGCCAATGTATATGCAAAGCAGCAGCTGATGTCCCCGTCCATCAGGAACATAGGTGGTATCCCAAGGGTGTATGTGCTGTTAAACATCCAGTTGACCAGGTTGCACCTGAAAAGATTTAGGTAGCTACCCTTCCTGATGTGGACAGGGTGCCCATTCCACCACAGGGTGCTTGTGTGTGACGTGAGCTGTCAACAAGGCTAGTCCAGGTCACTCATCAGGGTGTGTGTGTGTGTGTGTGTGTGTGTGTGTGTGTGTGTGTGTGTGTGTGTGTGTGTGTGTGTGTGTTAACACAGTGCAGCATGGATTGCACTCGTGCAGCAGCGCCAGCAATGTGGAGTCCGTGATTGCCTTGCATGCCACAGTGAGGTCACTCCTGAGCAGTATGTATGACATTGGGTAGATGGTTGGCTTTATAGCCTATAGGTCTATGGTAGATGTTTGATGGCCTGGTATTCCCTGGTGGAGAACCTCTGTGATGTCCCAAGCTGCTGCATGTGCTATCTGACATGAATGATGAATGGAGGGTTATGCACATTAATGGTCCTCATTGGGGGGAACATGAAACATAAGAATCAGGAGGGCAACTCATGCTGCAATGCCAGTATGTTGACAATACCCACAGACATACTGTGCTGATAGATGGCAGGGGTATGATGCGGGTGTTAGCTGTGGATAGTGCTAGCAAAAGTGGATGTCCAGGGTCTGTACATAATGGTGGCCAATGTATGCGGTCCTTTGTTGTGTTCCCCCGTTCATGTCTTTCAGGTGGGATGTACTGCAGATGGCACCCGGCCTTCTCAGAAGCCGAGACTGTGGCAATCATTGATGCCCTCAAACTCTATCACAGGGTACTGTTGGGAAGGAGATGGCAAAACCTGCAGGAACAGGAACTCAGTGCCCTATGGCTGGAACTGGTAGCGACTGTTAACAATGTGGGCTACCGGGACAGGAGCTACAAACAGGTCTGACACTGTGCCACAGACCTCATACACCTCAGAAACTGTTGCAAAAAAAGTGTAAAATCCCAAGATTGGAGGAACTCCCTGGTCAGCCTCAGCAAGAAGCTGATATCCCTCATAAAATCCTCCAAAGCCAGTTATGAAAATAAAATTGCCACTGATTCCACAGATAACCACAAAGCATTCTACAGTTATGTCAAGAATCTCAATGGCAACACTTAGATCTGCTCTGAGTTGCAGCACAATGGCACAAAATATACAGAACCAACTGATATTGCCAACATCCTGGCAGATAGGTTGAGTGCTAACTTTACCCCCCACTCACCCTCCAAAGGGCCCATCTTAATACCGGAAGAATGCAAAGCCCCTGTAATCACTGATGAACAAGTAAAGACCGCACTCTCCAAAGCCAAAAACACAGCATCCATGGGACCAGACAACATCCCAGGCTGCATACTGCACGAACTAAAGAATGAACTGGCACCCCACCCAAGTACCATGTTCAATCATAGCCTCACCTCAGGCTATGTGCCTACTGAATGGCACACATCAATGGTTATCGCACTCCACAAAGGGGGTGGCACCACTGAACCTGGAAACTACCGCCCCATTAGCCTGATGAGACTGGTCTGCAAAGCCATGGAACATATCTTGGAGCTTATAAACAAAGACATAGGTAACCTCCAAACCCTGGACCCCACTCAGTTTGGGTTTGTAAATGGTAGATCATGTCTACTAAACCTGACTGACTTCTTTGAAGTAGTCACTAGAGCCATAGACGAGGGCAAGGTAGTGCACACAGCCTATCTTGACCTCACCAAGTCTTTCGATGCCATCCCCCACTCTGGAATTATAGATATACTCACTAAAATGGGCATAAATCCCTAAGTTAGAAGATGGGTGGTGAGCCCACACAGTAAAAGTAGCCGACTCCAAGTCCAACTTCAGACCAGTGACGAGTGGAGTACCACAAGGTTAGGTCCTGGGTCCTCTCCTGTTCGGCATCTACTTCTCTGAAGTGCAGGCCAACACACAAGGTCTTTGGTGAACAAAGTTCGCAGATGACTGCAACCTGGGAGCCATAATAGAATCACCTAATGATGTTGACATTCTACAAAAGGGCCTCACAGAGACAGATGCTTGGTGTCAAAGTGATGGCCTCAAGCTCAATGCCAAGAAGTGCATTGTCATCCCCTTTGGGAAAAACTCAGTACCCATGAACTACCACATAGGTGGTAGCTCACTAAATACTGAAAGTGTGATAAGAGACCTCAGGACACAGATGGACAGTAATCTCTCCTTTGATAACCACATCGCCACAGTTCTCAGGAAATCCTTCTACATGGCACACCTCATCACAAAAGGGTTCTCCTCTAGAAAAAAGGAGGTCATTGTTCCTCTTTACTCATCCCTCATCAGACCCATTATAGAGTACAATGCCCCATTTGGCATATATCTCACAAAACACCTACAACAACTGGAAAAGACACAGAAATACCTCACTAAGAGGACTACTGGCCTCAAACAGTTGCCATACACAGACCGTCTCAAAAAACTCCAGCTCTTCTCCATCGCATATCGCCTACTCAGAGGTGATCTCTGCCTAACATACAAAGCTATGTCAAACCCAGAGCTGTTGGCCATGCTACACTTAAAGAAATCTAATCTCTCTGAACCACATGCTCCAGGGACCTAAACCTTGTCACCACAATAAACAGAACATGCTGAAGGGATCAATTCCTATCCCAGAGACTTCCCATACTCCGGAACAAACTTTGCATTCATGTCAATCAAAGCTCCTCATTGGCCCTCTAAGAAAAATCTTGACAACTGGATGGGAAATAGAAAATTCACCCCAGGAATCACTTCTGTGGCACTGCTTGACAGGGGCACAGGAAAATAATTTTCTTGGGTGGTGAAAGCCAGAGAACCTTTTTGGCTAGGCTTGTATAGGCCCCAGGGCTGATAGCCTAGTACCTACCTATGAACCTATGAACAATGCACAACAAAGGGCTACAGCTGTGACCAGGGACCATGCTGGCACAGGTGGAGGGCCTGCTATGCAAGCACTACTCACAATCAAGGAGGAGTTCCTCGCAAACTTTGGTGCAGCCACCGCATCCCAGGAAACAATCACAATATATATTGTTGAGATGGGTAGCACAGAGTCAACAGCCAAGGACCATCCAGATAAGGCCCCAGTGGAAATCATTTCAATACTGTAGCATTCATAGTGGCAGCCTTTGCATACCTAGATGCATATGTCAAGTCAAACTGCATTTATGGGTGGGGTTTTGTAATGCACACTAGTGCACACCTATTTTGAATGTCAGCAAATTGGGTAGTATCACAGCTTATAGTGTACATGTTCAGAAATGCACATATTATCCTATACCAATGTTACACATGTGTGTGGTGACAATACCTCTCCTCCACAGCTACATAGATCCCTCTGGTGTGGCTGGGGAACAGCTACCTGGAGCCACTGAGTGTCAAACTATCTTGTTGTTGCTCACCAATACCCTAGGCATATTAAGAGCAGCCAGTTTTCCATGCACATAACTGTTAAGCTTAGCCATGTTGCAATATGTGCATCTTCACTTGTGGTGGGGTTAACTGCAGTGCATCACATTGGTCATCACAGGAGCCTATTCACAGGTGCTGTAACATTTCAGCACATACGTTTGTATATGAGTAGCCACTGTGCTATAGAAGGGTACAGTAGTATTGTGTACACGGGTGCACTGTGTCTTAGGTGATGGTGCATCACATAACCCCACTCGTCACGTGTCTCACAAGTGTATGGTAGTAGCAACATTAACTGGATGTAGCTGCACTGCATGTCATTGAGGGCCTGTGCGCATTGTGTCTGTTGTGGTCTGATTGTGTGTTGTGCATGTCATCATTCAGAAGGCATGGTCTATATAATGCCTTTGTGCTACCTCACGTGTGTGTGTGTGTGTGTGTGTGTGTGTGTGTGTGTGTGTGTGTGTGTGTGTGTGTGTGTGCATCAGCAAACATTACAGTGCAGGTAGTAATTTACATTTGTTGTCTTTCCCTCACAGGTGAACATGGGGGCTGGGGGTCTCTCCCCCACACAACCTGATGTCAGTGTCTCATTGGACTCTGATGATGATGGTGGTCATAGTGAGGCACAGGTGGTGTTGTTGGGGTCTAAGTCTGTACCACTGGTTGACATCCCACTTCCAGCCACAATGTCCCTGCACACAGTCAGTATGCCCACACATACCCAGTCCCCAGCAGCCACAGATATTGGACAGTTAGAGGGTGGTGGCATCAAGCAGGCTAGTGTGGTGACCATGGCATCTGTGACTGTCAACAGTAGCCATAGCCAGAGAGCTGGCAAGGTCCCACACAGGCAGATTGACAGGGGTGCTTGAAGAAGGACTGCTGCCCATCCAGCCCCTGTCAGAGGTGTCACAGCACTTGTCACCTGATGCATGTTTCGGTCCTTCATGGAAGCACAAGCAATTTGTGAATGGCAGATGGATGCTCAGGGTCATGGATGCAACACTTCCTGCCATGCGTGATGACCTCTACAGCACTGGCGATGCTGTACATCATTTTGATGATGTTGGGGATAGATGGTGGGGTGAGACATTGTCAGTTCTCAACTATGCAATGTCTGTACTTCAGTATGTGGTGGGAGTAGACATTGGACACATGGATGTAGGTCAGCAACAACATCAGCTAAATGCCCACATGGCCATGCACATTCATACTCCCATAGTGGCAGTACCACCAGCACTACTGAAGGGAGGGTGCTGTCCACAACACAACATAGCAGGCCATGGGCACGTGGTCCTGGCTGGTCTCATGAGGGACATGGATCCAGCAGACAGCAGTCACCATCAGGGAGTATTACCACATCTGGCCTTGCACCTGGTGGTGCCAGCAATTCTCCTGACAGAATCAGTTCCCGTGTCCATGTCCAGAGACGGTGAACTGTACATCCTGCCATGTACGTTTCATGACTGTGCAAAATACCCCCATGTAGGGCTAGCACATGGCTTGACTGTGTGCATACACAAACTCACACATCACTATTGCATGCAGGTCACCACCAGACACACACAGCTCCACTCCATGGCCCAGTTGAACACCACCCCTCCAGACCCAGACACACACACACACACACACACACACACACACACACACACACACACACACACACACACATAATGTCAACTGTATGGCCCAGCCTAGGCCTTTGGCAACCCCACACTGCATCCTGTGCATGTGATGATACCTGTGCTACATCCCTGATATCCATACCATCGATGCAGGAACATGCTAATATGTGTCTGATGCACAGGGTGAATATAACACAGGTAATGCCAGTGTGTAGTTTATTAATGTTATGCTATGTAAGGTGCTGTCTGCTGGCAATTGTCATGGGTACACATCGAAGTGTATGTACCTCTCTACCATGATGCATTATTGCTGTTAGTTCTGCTGAATGACTGTTGTCCCACATACCTTATTCAGTTTCTGTTCCAGATGTCTGTGTGTGTACAGGCTGGAGAGCTGCTAACATTATCGAAGCTGAGTATGAAGGAGTGGAAACACAGTGACCTTTTCATCACCAAGGTATGGCTATATATGTACATGTTTACGTAGGTGTGTATGTATGCAACAGTGTGTGAGGGACAATGGGGCAGACAGTGTAACCTTGCATGCATACCCCTTGACACAGCCAGCTAGCCTTCATACATGTCACCTGGGTGTTCCGTAGGACCACAGGTTCAAAGATACAAAGGAGGTTAATGGACTATTGGCCCTGGGTCCCTCACAATCCTAGCCATTACTTTATCCCCAACAAAATCATCAGTCAGAAACTGTTGCCCCTGTCATTACTGGACACAGGTTGAACTCCAGGGACAGATGTATTTTTTTCCTATCCACTCAACCTTGATGCAGTTGATGAGGGAATGCATGGTACTGTGTTTGACATGTTTAGGGAGTGTAGTCCTGATGCAGTGCAGCCTCTGGTAGCCAAACCTGACTCTCCAGCATGTCTTTCTGCTATCTCATATGCAAGTCAGGCCTCTCGTGCCAGTAATGAGCACAGAGTTATACTCTCGTACATGGGGCAGCTGTTGAAGGGCTGAGCACAACATTGCCATCTGGGCATGCCACAGACACCTGTGAACAACCTGACTAGTAACCAGTGGGGCAGTACTGATTACAGGCTGTCTGCATGGAACAGGTGTTTAGGGCCATGGCTGACCTTTGTGGGTGTTAACATAGCCTTTACGGTTTCTGCAGATGTCTGCATAGGTGCATAGCAGACCAGCCATGCTGCTAATGTATTGTTGTACTGACTGAGGACTATTCAGAGGTAATATCCACCTTTTGTCTGGATAAGGTCGCTTTACCTATGTGGTGAACCACATAAAGTCTTCTTCAGTTACGTCAGAAACCTCCATGGCAAAGCCCAGGTTTGTTCCAAATTAGTACTTATCTGTATCACATACACGGATCCTGTTGATTTAGCCAACCTGCTAGCAGATAGGTTCAGTGCAAACTTCATCCCCATGTCCCCCCAAAGGCCCTTTTGACATCCCCAATACTTGTCCCGCACCTCACATCTACATAGATCAAGTGTTACAAGCCCTATCCAAGGCAAAAAAATACAGCTTCCATGGGACCTGATAGTATCCCAGGATGTATTCTGCACCATCTCCAGCAAGAACTGGCTTTGCCATTGAGCACCCTATTCAACCACAGCCTAAATACTGGTTTCATTCCAGCAGAGTGGAGAACCACTATTGTCATCCCCTTGCACAAAGGTGGTGCCACCACTGATCCTAGAAACTATTGCCCCATTAGCTTGACAAGTCTGATCTGTAAAGCCATGAAGCGTATTATTATGGATCTCATAAACAAGGACATAGGCAATCTCCAAGCACTTGACCCCACCCAGTTCAGATTCATCAAGGACAGATCTTGCCTGTTGAACCTGGTCAACTTCTTTGAGACTGTCATGAAGGCCTGGATGAGGGGAAAGTCAGTACATGCAGCTTACCTTGACTTGACCAAGGCCTTTGACACAATCCCCCACTTGGGCATCATCGAAAAGCTAACACAACTTGGAGTAAATCCCTATCTCATCAGGTGGGTGGCCAACTGCCTTACTGACAGGACCCTCAAAGTCAAAATAGGGACCTCCACCTCCAATAGCAAACCTGTGACTAGTGGGGTTCCCCAGGGATCTGTCCTGGGACCTCTACTGTTTGGCATCTATTTCTCAGAGGTATTGCCGATTACTGTAAGTTGGGTGCTGTCATTGACTCCTCAAATGATGTTAACATACTACAAGAGGGTCTCACAGCAACTAATGACTGGTGCCAAAGTCATGGCTTCAAACTAAATGCAAAAAAAAATGTATCATCATACCATTCGGCAAAAACATGACCCCTACTGATTACCACATCAATGGCAACCCCCTAATCACACAACCTGTGGTGAGAGACCTGGGCACTCAGGTTGATAACCTCACATTCGACCATCATGTAGCGGCACTGGTCAGAAAAGCCTTTTACTTGGTTCATCTCATAAGTAAAGGGATTGCATCCAGAAAAAATAAGGTTTTTACCTCTTTGTACTACTCTCTCATTAGACCAATAATTGAGTATAACATCCCGTTTGAGATGTACCTCTCCAAACATCTGCACCAACTGGAAAGGCCACTGAAATACCTCACAAAGAGAATCCATGGCCTCCAACACCTGTCCTATGTCAACAGGCCCAAATCACTATCACTCTACTTGGTATCATACAGATTTCTCAGGGGTAATCTGTGTCTTGCCTACAAGGCAATCCTGGACCCTGCCCTACTAGAGATGCTCCATATCTGTAAGTCTAACTCCTCATGCACTACCTGCTCAAAAGGCCTGAACCTAATATGTGACATTAACAAAACCAGGTGGAGGGACAGATTTGTCTCCCAGAGGCTGCCCCATCTCTGGAATAGACTTCCCATACATGTCAAACAGAGCATCTCACTGACCCTTTTCAAGTGCAGCCTTGATGAGTGGATGGGAATCCACAAATCTGTCCCAGGGGTTCCATCTGTGTCCCTCACTGACAGGGGCAACAGGTGCTGAATGGGGTTTCTTTTGGGAGATAAACTCTTGGCTAGGCTTGTAAGGGCCCCAGGGTCATTAGTCTAGTAACCTCCTATGATCCTATGAAGCAACTTCTGACCACTGCCACTACTTGTTGCCTGCATGCAACATTGTTGCCATCCTGAGTACCCAGGTCTGTCATCATAGTCTGTGTATTTATGGGGTTGGTGCTGATGTGGTTAATACTGGGGACATGGCCTTGCTGTATGGAATGCTCACACTGTTATCTGCATTCAGCTTGAGGCCAGAACCTTGACACCATTCCATACCCACTGTATAGCCCATTGCAGTGTGTTAGCAGTTTGTGGCTCAATGACAGACTGCACAATATGTACAGTTGACACAGCCTTAGGCTGTACCTACGTATGTGGGTGGTGGCAGTTATCATTCATGCCTATATACATGTGGCTTTTTGAGGGCAACAGGTAATCAGAGGGCCTTCACATGTCTACATATTGCACATGCACATAGGCGACCGACACAGATTGTGGTTGCCACCTTATTAAATGTGGACCGTGGGACATGTTTTGTAATAATGTGGCAGATGGCAGGACATACCATACCCATGGCAAGTGCAACACAGAGGACTTCCTTTGGTTTGCTACTATGACACCTTATTTGTGTGACATTACCTTATCTTACACTATTTGTCATAACATTAAGGTGCTTCTGATGTGCAATAACTGCTCTATGCAAGCAATAGACAACTGTGTGAAATGTTTGTTGCCCTACACTCTTGGGACCTCTTTATTGTTTCAGTTGTTGTCACGGGTCACACCTTGTCAAACATGGACTGCAACCTGCAGGATGGTACAGATGGTGGCCATGCCTAGGATTTCTGCATATGCCTGCAGATTGTCCTAATGTTTGACACACATTTTCTTTCTGTCTGTCATAACATTGTGGTTTTCTGGCAAGCTGTTGGGAAATCATAACAGACTAACATTACAGATTAATGGAGGATATTGTCATGTAACAACACATACCATTTGGAAAGTGCATTCAGATGCATGACATGTTCTGCTATCTACTTTCCATGCATGTCAAAGTGGTATGTTATGGTTGTGCTCAATGTTAGGTCTTTGCCCTACTTTTCCATATGTCTTTAACCAGATGTCTTTCTGTGAGGGGTTGAAAGGTATGCTGGTGGATGTAACACAGTTAGCTGCAAGTGGATATGCATTACACACACACACACACACACACACACACACACACACACACACACACACACACACACACACACACACACACACACACTCATGACCTGCCCTTGCTGATAGTAAAACCTCTACCTGTCTAGTTGTACAAACAATACTGCTATATACATAACACAAGTACCACAGGGCTACTATAGTGTTGCAGCATCTGCCACTACTGTTCAAGTGGATGACAATTATAGGGGCTGTTAGGATTGCCAATGGGCAGTTCACATGTCCTTAACATGGTAGACCCATCTGAAACACACACACACACACACACACACACACACACACACACACACACACACACACACACACACAGCTGCATGGGGACATGCAATAAAACACACATGCACAAAGAGTTGACACCTTCCTGATTATATGACCTACCTATCTAGTTATGTACAATACAGACTGACATGACTATTGCATGCACCACAGTGCTTTTGTGTTAGAAAATGTGTAACCGTGCTTGTAAAGTGAATGATATCTGTAGGGGCTGTGACTAGGTTGGCAATGAGAGTTAACAGGGTGAAACAGACACACAAAATGGTATAACCATTGCATGCACACAGGCAAGACAGCCACAGGAGATATACATACAGAAAAACATACAGTCACCCAGTTGAAAATTGTCAGATTAGAACCCCTACCTATCTACTTGTATATACTATAGTGCTACATACATATTGCATGTTCCATGGACATTATATGCCAGGGACATAACTCACAATCTCTTACGCCAATTAATCTTGAGAATGCCTTCATGGATGGTGGGATAAACCACCCATAATAGTAACTGTTCTCACATATTGCTCTTACTCACCTGGACAAGTGATAGGGTAACAGACTTTGCATGACATTTCAAATGGGTATAATGTCTGAAGCTAACATGTCTGTAACTACAGCAACTGTCACGTATTTGCCAATGATTTCGAATAAAACCCCATTGTTAGGAGACACAAACCACATATATGCTACAAACATCTAGATATTCTGAATACATACAGATGACTGGTATGGCCTGTAGGGTTTAACATGGTCCATGCAAGGTGGATGACATAAACAGGCTGTTTAAAGTAATGTCATGGGGTGGGGGTCAGCATGCCTTAAAATGGTATAACCAACACACACAGCCACGGGGGATATGCTTCACACACACACACACACACACACACACACACACACACACACACACATACAGTAGTATAGTTGGCTGTACTGAGATTCAAGCCCCTCTCTACCACCTTGTATGTACTATAGTGCTGCTTACTTATTACATGTGCCACAGAGCTTATATGCCTCAAAAGTGTATGACAGTGGATCTAAGGTTGATGACATGAACAGGCCTTGTAAAGTAATGCAATGGGTGGGGGCACCAGGATGGAACAAGCCTCAAAATGGTATAACCAACACACACACACACACACACACACACACACACACACACACACACACACAGTATCACAGTTGCTAGTACAGGGATTAGAACCCCTACCTATCTAGTTACATGTGCTATAGTGCTACATAGTTATTGCATGCGACACAGAGCTTATAGGGCTGAAGAGTGTCCAGAGGTACTTCTAAGGTGAATGACATCAGCAGGCCTTGTAAAGTAGGGCAATGGGAAGTGTACTGGGTGGATTAGGCCTCAAAATGGTATAACCAACACACACACACACACACACACACACACACACACACACACACACACACACACACACGTGGGTGATGTCAGATTATAACCCCTATCTCACTACTATTACATAATGGAGCATACCTTCAAACTGGCACATGCCACTGGTTACAACTGGTGTGCAACTGTCTGCAGCAGGACATTACTCTATGCCTCTCTGTGTCTCACTCTCTCTCTGTCACCGTTTGTCTCTCTCTAGCCCCCTGTCTCTGACTGTGCATTATTAATATATTTGAATATGCTGCCCATATATATGTATGTGCATCACACTCAACAAATGCAGATATATCACATATGGGTCACCTACAGATAGCTGAGGGTAATCCTGTGTGATGGGGTGGGGAGAGACAGTTAAGCTGTACATAGCTGTCTGTATGCAAAGACATATATGCACATTACAGTTGTATAATCTGATGTGGGTGTAGACATGGGCTGTAATTCTGTAAGTGTAAGAGCATGCCCAGTATGACCTTCTATAGTAAGAGTGGGAGTCCATTCCAGAGATAGCTGTACTCCAGTCCAGGGTTTTGTGTGCTACAGCCATACTTCTCAACCTCTTAGTGCAAGAAATCTGGACAAAGTCTGTCAAAATGGGGGACAATGGGCCAAACATAGGGACATATTTTAAATATTGCTCTTATAAACTTAGAAAGTTGCTAGAGTAACAGTGCTTGTTTTAGCATACATTTTCTGAAGGATATGAGGTCTGAAACTGAAATGTATGTCATTATTTACTGACATAAATCCTCAGATCATCCCAGTCAGAAAAAAATACAATTTTTTTGAAGAGCAGACCAAAAATATGAGCCAAAAATCAGGACATTCTGAGAAAATCTGGTTAGATGAGAGGCGTGGTTACTCCCGATTGGCTGATAAAGCTGTGTCCAGCACCTCAGTGATATACTGGCTGGGGATCTTCTGGTTGTTTGTTATCCTTATTAACTGACAAGTCATATCCTGGTATGGGTACAGAGTGCATTGGATTGAGCAGAGTTTTCCATAATATGTGTGGTATATTCTACATAGCACTGTGATTTCTGGGATGTCAGTGGCAGAGCAATATAGAGTAATGTGGTGAACCACTGACAGACATTTGTTTATAGGTTCATAGATTCATTGGAGGTTACTAGGCTATTGACTCTGAGACCCTTATAACCATAGCAAACAAGAGTGTAGCCCATGTTTAGACATGTCAGCACCCAGAGCCCCTGTCCAGCAGGGACACAGGTGGAATCCCAGGAGTGTATTTTCTGTTTCTCATCCAATTATCCAGGGTGCACTTCAAAATGGCTATCGAGGTACTCTGCTTGCAATGGACAGGGAGTATATTCCACAGATGGGGGAGTCTGTGGGACACATATCTGTCATGCCAACAAGTCCTATTAATATCACAGACCAGGTTGATGCTGCGCCTACAAGTTGCTTGAGTGGAGCTTGACTTCCAGATATGCAGCAGTCCCATCAAGGCAGGGTCTGAATTGCTTTGTATGCCAGACAGACATCAACTCTGAGGAGTCTGTATGAAACTGAGTAGAAGGACAGTGCTTTAAGCCTATCTGTGTAGGGTAGGTGTTTGAGGCCCTGGATTCTCAAGGTGAGGAACCTCTGTGGTCTCTCCAGCTGCTGCATGTGCTTTGTGAGGTACATGCTGAAGGGAGTGTTGTACTCAATAATTGGCCTTATAACGGTAGAATACATGGATCTTATGACTTCTTTGTCTCCAGATGAGATACCCTTACTTATGAGGTGGACCATGTACAAAGCTTTCCGTACAAAGGTAGCAACATGGTGGTCAGAAGTCAGGTTGGTATCAACCTGGGTGGCCAAATCCCTCACTACTGATTGTGTATGTAGGACATTGTTGTTAATGTGATGATATGTGGGGACATAACTCTCCCCAAAGGGGATGATAATGCATTTTCTGGCATTCAGCTTGAAGCCATGTTTCTGGCACCAGTCAATTGTTTGTGTGAGACCCTCTTGGTGGATGTCCACAACACTTGAGGAATTGATGACTGTGCCCAGCTTGCAGTAATCTGCAAGCTTGGTCAGCCATAGGCCACTGGTTTTGGCATGCACCTCAAAGAAGTATATTCCGTATAACAGAGGCCCCAAGACCAATCCCTGGGGTACGCCACTCATTATGGGTCTACTGCTTGAGTTGGCTACCCCTGTTATGATTAGGTGGGTTCTATCAGTGAGCCAGTTTGCTACCCATCTGGTAACATATGGATTGATGCCTAGTTGACAGAGTTTATCTACTATAGCCAAGTGGGGAATAGTGTCAAAGGCTTTGGCCAAGTCAAGGTGGGTGGTGTGCACCATCTTTCCCTCATCCATGGCTTTGGTGGCTGTATCAAAGACATGTACCAGATTTAACAGACATGCCTCCCCTTGACAAGGCCAAACTGTGTGTGGTCAAGTATTTGGAGTTTTCCATTGTCCCTGTTACTGAGGTCCATGATAAGCCATTGCATGGCCTTGCAGAACAGGCTAGTTAGGTTGATGTGTCTATAATTTCCTGGATTGGTGGACACTTCACCTTTGTGTAAAGGGATGACAGTGGCTGTCCTCCACTCGGCTGGGACAAAGCTGATACTCAGGCTTTGGTTGACTAGGGTGCCTAATGGTGCTGCAAGTTCATGCCTGAGTTCATGTAGGATGCAGCCTGGGATGTTGTTAGGTCCCATGGAGGCTGGTTATTTTTTGCCTTTAAGAGGGCAGTGATGACCTCTTCCCTAGAAATAAGGGGTGGGGGCAGCTACTGGGGATGTCCTGATTTACTGATGGGGGACAGAGGGGAGAAGTTTCCACTGAATCTGTCAGCCAGTAGATTGGCTATATCTACAGCATTTGTGTATGTGGTGTCCTTGACCACCAGTTCTGAAGAGATCTGGGAGCTTCCTTTGAGGTTGCAGACATATGTGAAGAAGGCCTTATGATTGTCTCTAGCAGATGTGGGCAATTTGAACTCAAAGGTGCCTTTACAGGATTTCACTGGTGCTCTTATTTGCTTGTTCAGGCTAAAGACAGATTGCTCCCAATTGGGCACCTGCTACTTCTTGGTTCTGGACAGCACTTTTTTTCTTTTGTTATATAGTTTCTTTATTGCAGATGCCCACCACATAGGTTTACTCTTCCTTGCAGAGGATGATGTTGTCCTGTCAGGTATTCCTGATTCCATGTGTCTATATATATGCTCATATAGTACTTTGGTGTACATTTGGACATTGGTACCTGTTCCTACAGTGGGTGAGGGGGCTGTGCAGAAGTTTATATCATCCCTCAGGTGGTTGTAATCAGCTTTGGAGAATTTTTCTTTTTACCATAGCTAGAGGGGGTCAGGGGAGATGGTGATATCGAAAGTGACCGCTTTTTTGTCTGATCTTGCCAGGGAGGATGATACCATAGAGGTGCTGCAGTGGTTAATCATGTCGGTTACTACCAAGTCCAAGATATATATCACATCTTGTGGGGGGTATCAATTAGCAGTCCCAAGGCACTTGCATTGATAAAATGGGGGAATCTGTGCATTTCTGTTCTGGCATGAGTAGTTTTTCCATTCTATGGTTGGGTAATTCAAGTCAGCCAGGATCAGGGCAAAGGGTTGAATCTTGATAGATTTGTAGAGGTCCAGATAGGTGGATCAGGCATCCTGAGTCAAATATGTGGGCCTGTAGCTATGTATAATTTGAATAGGGGTCTTGTCAATGGTTAACTGCACCTGGAGTATCTTGTGTGCATCAGACTGTTTGACCAGCCTGGAGGTGTGTGCCTGTTTAATATGTATTTATACCCCACCTCCTTTGGCTTTGCTGGCCACATTTTGGGGTCTGGATGTGTGATAGGATGAGTGACCAGGTAAGGATGGGTTGCTCTCTGCAGCTTTGATGCAGGTGTCTGTAACTGCACACATGTCAGCATCTTCCAGGGTTAAGAATGCTTGCAATGAGTGCAGTTTCATGTTCAGATTCCTAGCGTTTAGCAGCATGACCTTTAATTTGCATTTTATTGAGAGTTTTATGTTGGTAGTATTGACCTCAAGACTTTCCCTAAAAAGGCACTATGGGGGAGGCAAGGGCCTTTGCCAGAAGCCTGAAGGCCAAGTGAGACAGATGCAGTCCATATCTAGCAAAGCAGTTTGGTCTGTCGATCATATGTTCTCAGACTGTCAGACACTGGATCACCCTTGGATGACACCAGAAAGTAAGCCAATTGTTAATGTCAATCATTCTCTGTTTGTACTGAGGCATCATTCTGGGTGATGTTAGAATGCTGCTTAAGCCTAGGGACATACCTGCATGGGACACATGTTCAGCAAGCTCAATCATGTCTGTCTTCCTATAGTCCAGGGAGGTACATCTAAAGTCATTCACACTGACATGAACTAGGACAGAGTCATAACAGTACCTGTTGTGGAGAGACTTGAGTGCATGTGTGATACGGTGGATTCTGGCACCTGATGAACAAGTAACCATGACTTTCTCCTTATCCAGCCTGGTGAGAGGCACATCTGTGTGTCTCACAATGGAGTTTCCTATGAGTAATATGTTGGATTTATGGTAAGGCACACAAAAAGAGAAATTGGTCTCACCACGATGTGTTTGGAATAAAACTCCTTAATCCTTGATGCAAAAATAGAAGTAAAACTTTAAATCTTTATTCCATATGACAAGAAAGTTGATAAGCGCTTTCGCATAGATACAACTATGCTTCATCAGATAAATTTTAAGAACAAAAACTCTCTGTTTTAAACTAAAATAGGCAGGAACTTAACTCATTAAGTCTTCAATTTATCACGTAATTATCCGTATATACAAATTCTGTTCTCAAGACCCTGCCTAACTTCATTCAATTACGAGTGCAGGAAAAAAAAAAAACAAAAATAAACATTTGATATTCTGTGTTCCTTTCTTCCTAACAGTCAAGTCAAGGAGTAAAGTATGGCTTTATAAAGTGATGTACATAAGTGGTTGATAGCTGCATCTATTCCTTGACTGTTAGGACATTCCAACAGAAACTGCTTTAGGAGCGATACCTAAGGCTAAGCAAGACAATCGTTTTTTACCCAACCCCATAAAACAAGTGACTCGCAACAGGGGGCGGTCAAGCAGCAGAGGACCCAGGAAGCGAAAATTTACAGGAGAAAGGTACAAAGACTTGAGAAAAGCAAGAAATTGACTGTCTTGCCTTATAATTTGTCTAGTTTTGTACTGGATGATTCAGACATTGCGCTATTAAGTAGAGGCTTAAATTTTATTCCTGCATTATGTAGTAGATTAACAGACACTTTGTTTGATCTACGCTTGTTTTGTAGATCAGTTTCACTTAAAGTGTTTTTTAATGACACTAATGAAATAACTACGGATGTTAACACGTCTTTTAAACGCAAAAGCAACTTTGTTTCGATACCATCAGTTAGTGTAGAAAGTTTTCAGAAAACATGTGAAAATGATTTTTATACTTTGTTTTCCAAACATAGTAAGAGGGCAGCTTATGTGAATCTCTCCTCAGCAGAATTTAAATCATTAACCAAACTGAAGAAAATGACTGAAGTAGTCATCAGACCTGCTGATAAGGGAGGAGGGATTGCTATTTTCAACATACAGGATTATAAGAAACTTATGTTAGATTTACTTTCTGATCTTAGTACTTATAAGATTGTTAGTTTTAATGATATTAACAAAGTCATTATGAATGTACAGGAAACTCTTTATGACCTACTTTATTGTAGACAGATCAACATTGACTTACATAAATATCTCTTTATTGAACACCCATTAATACCGGTAGTCAAAGGACTACCTAAGATTCATAAGCAAGTCACACCCATTCCTATGAGGCCCATAGTTTCAGGTAAAGGGTGGGTCACTTCCAACATTTCTAAATACATTGAGCATAGTCTTAGACCACTTGTGGACTCCATTCCATCCATTTTGAAGGATTCTTATGATTTATTAGACAGTATTATACAATTGAGGTTAGAGAGAGTACCTGGTAAGTACCTTTTGGTGACACTGGATGTAAAAAATTTGTTTACCTCCATCCCTAATGAAGCAGGTTTAGAAGCAATTAGGGAGTTATTGGTTAGTGAACCTACTTTTACTGGCGGCAAAATCATTCTAATTTGTCAACTTCTTGAGTTAGTTCTCAGCAACAATGTTTTTATGTTTGGCAATGTTAACTATTTACAAACATGGGGGGTTGCCATGGGCACCCCCTGTGCCAATACATATGCCAACCTGGTGGTTTTTAACTGGGAAAAGAGGTATCTATTTGACCATCCTACTTTTAGTAAAGTAAAGTACTGTAAACGTTTTGTTGATGATGTATTAGTTATATGGGAAGGCACACAGGATGAATTTGAGCAGTTCTTAAGATATTTAGAAACTACAACAACTTACCTTAGGTTTACTATGGATTCTTCATCTACTGAGGTAAATTTTCTAGATGTGACTCTTACTCTGACCGAGGAAGGTAGTATTACTTCTTCTATTTATAGGAAACCTTGTTGGACTAATACTTTGCTCAGCTTCGATAGCATGCATCCGAGGCACACATTTTCAGGCATAGTAAAAAGTCAATTCATAAGAATCTCAAAATTATGTAAGTCCAATACTTCATTAACTAAAGAAGCGGACAAGCTAGAGTCTTTATTTATAGATAGAGGCTATGATCATGCATTAGTTAAAAGCATTAGACAAGACATAATAAAAGATCAGGTCACAATAGATGCTATATCAAAGAAAGTGATCAGGAATGAGGATAATGGTACACTTACAAGAATAAGGTATCCACAACATAATTCTAAAGTTTTGAAATATGTTATTAAATACACCAGTGACGTGAAACAGATTGAAAAAAATATTTGCAAGAATTGGAACATACTAATTACAGATGAGTTAGTGCAAAGTATAGTAGGTGACAAACCTAGATTTATGTATGAGAATTGTCCTAATCTGAAACAAATTTTATGTGACACTTTTATTCATAATAATAGTACACCAGTCACGATTAACAACAAACTTGGTACTTTTCCGTGCATGAGCTGCAATAGATGTTCCTCTATTTCAACATCACAAATATACACTCATCCATCTTTGGACTTTAAGTTCACTCCCAGGTTTTATGCTACTTGCTTGACAAAAAATTTGATATACTTAGCAACTTGCAATAAATGCACAGCTTTCTATGTTGGCCTTACTAAACGTAGGCTAACTGATAGAATTTATAACCATTTGTATGAAATCAAGAAAGGTAGTGATAACAATGCCTTAGCTCTGCATATTAAGGAGAATAAAGAACACATTTTTTGCTTTAGGGTTTTAGAAATTGTGCCAATGAATAAGAGAAGAGGTGACATAAGTAATTTGTTAGCTATGGCAGAATTAAAGTGGATTTTTAGACTGGGAGCTCACCTCTCTCCAGGTTTAAATAAATTTGTTTCTATTAAACCTATACTAAACAACAGATGGTGATTTAACATTGTTAAAAAAATGCATTTTTTAAGCTAAATATTTTCAGATGGAATATCAGCATTCTCTACCTCAAAATATTGGGCATGATATCTAAGTGTATGTCATAGTTAGGTCTTTATGTATTATAACATTTTTTATCAAGGTGAATATGTCTTATTATAGAGTAGTTTTAACATTTTTTAAGTTTTATATTAAATGGATATATATATATTTTAACAGTAATTCTATTTATCAATTTATTTATATTCATAAAAAATTAAAATTTTTATAAAGATATTTGTATATATGTATACATTTTTATAACTTGTACATTCATGAGTTATTTGACTATTCATTTATTTATCTAATCATTCACTATATATTGGTCTATATGGTTATGCAATTCATACGAAGATTATGGTTTTAAAGACTTTGTATTAAAATTTATGACATATAGGTTGCCTAAAAGTGTTTAAAAATGTTTACAAGAGTCTCGGTAAAACAGTAAGGTTCATTCTAAAGTAGCTTGTTAAAAGTATGGCTTTATAAAGTGATGTACATAAGTGGTTGATAGCTGCATCTATTCCTTGACTGTTAGGAAGAAAGGAACACAGAATATCAAATGTTTATTTTTGTTTTTGTTTTTCCTGCACTCGTAATTGAATGAAGTTAGGCAGGGTCTTGAGAACAGAATTTGTATATACGGATAATTACGTGATAAATTGAAGACTTAATGAGTTAAGTTCCCGCCTATTTTAGTTTAAAACAGAGAGTTTTTGTTCTTAAAATTTATCTGATGAAGCATAGTTGTATCTATGTGAAAGCGCTTATCAACTTTCTTGTCATATGGAATAAAGATTTAAAGTTTTACTTCTATTTTTGCATCAAGGACTAAGGAGTTTTATTTCCAATACATCGTGGTGAGACCAATTTCTCTTTTTGTTTGAATTTTTGTTCTGGACTTGTGAAAATTTGGTCTCTTTATTGGAACGGTTGCATCTTTCTGTTTGTTGTTCTGCATTTTTGTGTTGCGACTGCCTGACACGATGGATCAGCCCAATGTTGAACTAGAATACCGGCCAGAGACGAGGGATACCAGCACTGCTCTTCAAGGATTGTTACATTGTCAAACCAACCCTTTATTGGCTCTGGATTTGGAAGACACCACGGAAGTCAGAAACTTACCTAATGCAGATGAAAATCTAAATGATTTTTTCAAACTCTCCAAGGAGTTTGAAGAGGATTTATACAGATTGCAGCACTATGCCTGGCAAAGGCAGCACTTGGAAGCTTCATTACATTTTCGTGTGGTACCTAGGGGCATGCAGGTTCTCTGCATGCCCACTTACGGAGAAAGCCATCCTACTCTTTTAAAAAAAATGGCAAGACCTCAATATTGAGTTAGGGTTTAGCTATATGAGACTCCTTATAGAGTATTTTTCACCTCTAGAAGCAGAATTGCGTGTAAAGATTGATTTAGCCTATAAAAATCTTGCTTCCCGTTTCAAATCAGAACATTGCAAGTCAAAAGTACAGGACATTTGTGTGCGTATTAACACTTTTAGTGAGAAGCTGAAACAAACAAAGTTAAAAAAACTTCAAAGGGACTATAAAGACTTTTCCCTCGGTCAGATATTTGTTTGGCCGAGGTATAATGCAACGCAAGTGCGGCAGCGTGTTGACGACGCACCAGTTAATTTGGCCTCTTCCTCAAGAGTTAATTTTCAACCTGCTGACAGCAATGCTGGGTTTTCACTGAACCTTACAGGTACGAACATAGGACCCATGTCTCCTGTGGCCATTAACAATAGGGAATGAGTTTCAGTGATTTCTGTGACCCCACCACCTAACCAACAAGCTCTCCTGGACATTCCAACAGAAACTGCTCTAGGAGCGATACCTAAGGCTAAGCAAGACAATCGTTTTTTACCTTACCCCATAAAACAAGTGACTCGCAACAGGGGGCGGTCAAGCAGCAGAGGACCCAGGAAGCGAAAATTTACATGAGAAAGGTACGAAGACTTGAGAAAAGCAAGAAATTGACTGTCTTGCCTTATAATTTGTCTAGTTTTGTACTGGATGATTCAGACATTGCGCTATTAAGTAGAGGCTTAAATTTTATTCCTGCATTATGTAGTAGATTAACAGACACTTTGTTTGATCTACGCTTGTTTTGTAGATCAGTTTCACTTAAAGTGTTTTTTAATGACACTAATGAAATAACTACGGATGTTAACACGTCTTTTAAACGCAAAAGCAACTTTGTTCCGATACCATCAGTTAGTGTAGAAAGTTTTCAGAAAACATGTGAAAATGATTTTTATACTTTGTTTTCCAAACATAGTAAGAGGGCAGCTGATGTGAATCTCTCCTCAGCAGAATTTAAATCATTAACCAAACTGAAGAAAATGACTGAAGTAGTCATCAGACCTGCTGATAAGGGAGGAGGGATTGCTATTTTTAACACACAGGATTATAAGAAACTTATGTTAGATTTACTTTCTGATCTTAGTACTTATAAGATTGTTAGTTTTAATGATATTAACAAAGTCATTATGAATGTACAGGAAACTCTTTATGACCTACTTTATTGTAGACAGATCAACATTGACTTACATAAATATCTCTTTATTGAACACCCATTAATACCGGTAGTCAAAGGACTACCTAAGATTCATAAGCAAGTCACACCCATTCCTATGAGGCCCATAGTTTCAGGTAAAGGGTGGGTCACTTCCAACATTTCTAAATACATTGAGCATAGTCTTAGACCACTTGTGGACTCCATTCCATCCATTTTGAAGGATTCTTATGATTTATTAGATAGTATTATACAATTGAGGTTAGAGAGAGTACCTGGTAAGTACCTTTTGGTGACACTGGATGTAAAAAATTTGTTTACCTCCATCCCTAATGAAGTAGGTTTAGAAGCAATTAGGGAGTTATTGGTTAGTGAACCTGCTTTTACTGGCGACAAAATCATTCTAATTTGTCAACTTCTTGAGTTAGTTCTCAGCAACAATGTTTTTATGTTTGGCAATGTTAACTATTTACAAACATGGGGGGTTGCCATGGGCACCCCCTGTGCCAATACATATGCCAACCTGGTGGTTTTTAACTGGGAAAAGAGGTATCTATTTGACCATCCTACTTTTAGTAAAGTAAAGTACTGTAAACGTTTTGTTGATGATGTATTAGTTATATGGGAAGGCACACAGGATGAATTTGAGCAGTTCTTAAGATATTTAGAAACTACAACAACTTACCTTAGGTTTACTATGGATTCTTCATCTACTGAGGTAAATTTTCTAGATGAAATAGAAGAAGTAATACTACCGAGGAAGGTAGTATTACTTCTTCTATTTATAGGAAACCTTGTTGGACTAATACTTTGCTCAGCTTCGATAGCATGCATCCGAGGCACACATTTTCAGGCATAGTAAAAAGTCAATTCATAAGAATCTCAAAATTATGTAAGTCCAATACTTCATTAACTAAAGAAGCGGACAAGCTAGAGTCTTTATTTATAGATAGAGGCTATGATCATGCATTAGTTAAAAGCATTAGACAAGACATAATAAAAGATCAGGTCACAATAGATGCTATATCAAAGAAAGTGATCAGGAATGAGGATAATGGTACACTTACAAGAATAAGGTATCCACAACATAATTCTAAAGTTTTGAAATATGTTATTAAATACACCAGTGACGTGAAACAGATTGAAAAAAATATTTGCAAGAATTGGAACATACTAATTACAGATGAGTTAGTGAAAAGTATAGTAGGTGACAAACCTAGATTTATGTATGAGAATTGTCCTAATCTGAAACAAATTTTATGTGACACTTTTATTCATAATAATAGTACACCAGTCACGATTAACAACAAACTTGGTACTTTTCTGTGCATGAGCTGCAATAGATGTTCCTCTATTTCAACATCACAAATATACACTCATCCATCTTTGGACTTTAAGTTCACTCCCAGGTTTTATGCTACTTGCTTGACAAAAAATTTGATATACTTAGCAACTTGCAATAAATGCACAGCTTTCTATGTTGGCCTTACTAAACGTAGGCTAACTGATAGAATTTATAACCATTTGTATGAAATCAAGAAAGGTAGTGATAACAATGCCTTAGCTCTGCATATTAAGGAGAATAAAGAACACATTTTTGCTTTAGGGTTTTAGAAATTGTGCCAATGAATAAGAGAAGAGGTGACATAAGTAATTTGTTAGCTATGGCAGAATTAAAGTGGATTTTTAGACTGGGAGCTCACCTCTCTCCAGGTTTAAATAAATTTGTTTCTATTAAACCTATACTAAACAACAGATGGTGATTTAACATTGTTAAAAAATGCATTTTAAGCTAAATATTTTCAGATGGAATATCAGCATTCTCTACCTCAAAATATTGGGCATGATATCTAAGTGTATGTCATAGTTAGGTCTTTATGTATTATAAAATTTTTTTATCAAGGTGAATATGTCTTATTATAGAGTAGTTTTAACATTTTTTAAGTTTTATATTAAATGGATATATATATATTTTAACAGTAATTCTATTTATCAATTTATTTATATTCATAAAAAAATTAAAATTTTTATAAAGATATTTGTATATATGTATACATTTTTATAACTTGTACATTCATGAGTTATTTGACTATTCATTTATTTATCTAATCATTCACTATATATTGGTCTATATGGTTATGCAATTCATACGAAGATTATGGTTTTAAAGACTTTGTATTAAAATTTATGACATATAGGTTGCCTAAAAGTGTTTAAAAATGTTTACAAGAGTCTCCGGTAAAACAGTAAGGTTCATTCTAAAGTAGCTTGTTAAAAGTATGGCTTTATAAAGTGATGTACATAAGTGGTTGATAGCTGCATCTATTCCTTGACTGTTAGGAAGAAAGGAACACAGAATATCAAATGTTTATTTTTGTTTTGTTTTTCCTGCACTCGTAATTGAATGAAGTTAGGCAGGGTCTTGAGAACAGAATTTGTATATACGGATAATTACGTGATAAATTGAGGACTTAATGAGTTAAGTTCCCGGCTATTTTTGTATAAAACAGAGAGTCTTTGTTCTAAAAATTATCTGATGAAGCGTAGTTGTATCTATGTGAAAGCGCTTATCAACTTTCTTGTCATATGGAATAAAGATTTAAAGTTTTACTTCTATTTTTGCATCAAGGACTAAGGAGTTTTATTCCAAACACATCGTGGTGAGACCAATTTCTCTTTTTGTTTGAATTTTTGTTCTGGACTTGTGGAAATTTGGTCTCTTTATCGGAACGGTTGCATCTTTCTGTTTGTTGTTCTGCATTTTTGTGTTGCGACTGCCTGACACGATGGATCAGCCCAATGTTGAACTAGAATACCGGCCAGAGACGAGGGATACCAGCACTGCTCTTCAAGGATTGTTACATTGTCAAACCAACCCTTTATTGGCTCTGGATTTGGAAGACACTACGGAAGTCAGAAACTTACCTAATGCAGATGAAAATTTAAATGATTTTTTCAAACTCTCCAAGGAGTTTGAAGAGGATTTATACAGATTGCAGCGCTATGCCTGGCAAAGGCAGCACTTGGAAGCTTCATTACATTTTCGTGTGGTACCCAGGGGCATGCGGGTTCTCTGCATGCCCACTTACGGAGAAAGCCATCCTACTCTCTTAAAAAAGTGGCAAGATCTCAATATTGAGTTAGGGTTCAGTTACATGAGACTCCTTATAGAGTATTTTTCACCTCTAGAAGCAGAATTGCGTGTAAAGATTGATTTAGCTTACAAAAATCTTGCTTCTCGTTTTAAATCAGAACATTGCAAGTCAAAAGTACAGGACATTTGTGTGCGTATTAACACTTTTAGTGAGAGGCTGAAACAAACAAAGTTAAAAAAACTTCAAAGGGATCATAAAGACTTTTCCCTCGGTCAGATATTTGTTTGGCCGAGGTATAATGCAACGCAAGTGCGGCAGCGTGTTGACGACGCACCAGTTAATTTGGCCTCTTCTTCAAGAGTTAATTTTCAACCCGCTGACAGCAATTCTGGGTTTTCATTGAACCTTACAGGTCCGAATATAAGACCCATGTCTCCTGTGGCCATTAACAATAGGGAACGAGCTTCAGTGGTTTCTGTGACTCCACCGCCAAACCAACAAGCTCTCCTGGACATTCCAACAGAAACTGCTTTAGGAGCGATACCTAAGGCTAAGCAAGACAATCGTTTTTTACCCTACCCCATAAAACAAGTGACTCGCAACAGGGGGCGGTCAAGCAGCAGAGGACCCAGGAAGCGAAAATTTACATGAGAAAGGTACGAAGACTTGAGAAAAGCAAGAAATTGACTGTCTTGCCTTATAATTTGTCTAGTTTTGTACTGGATGATTCAGACATTGCGCTATTAAGCAGAGGCTTAAATTTTATTCCTGCATTATGTAGTAGATTAACAGACACTTTGTTTGATCTACGCTTGTTTTGTAGATCAGTTTCACTTAAAGTGTTTTTTAATGACACTAATGAAATAACTACGGATGTTAACACGTCTTTTAAACGCAAAAGCAACTTTGTTCCGATACCATCAGTTAGTGTAGAAAGTTTTCAGAAAACATGTGAAAATGATTTTTATACTTTGTTTTCCAAACATAGTAAGAGGGCAGCTTATGTGAATCTCTCCTCAGCAGAATTTAAATCATTAACCAAACTGAAGAAAATGACTGAAGTAGTCATCAGACCTGCTGATAAGGGAGGAGGGATTGCTATTTTTAACACACAGGATTATAAGAAACTTATGTTAGATTTACTTTCTGATCTTAGTACTTATAAGATTGTTAGTTTTAATGATATTAACAAAGTCATTATGAATGTACAGGAAACTCTTTATGACCTACTTTATTGTAGACAGATCAACATTGACTTACATAAATATCTCTTTATTGAACACCCATTAATACCGGTAGTCAAAGGACTACCTAAGATTCATAAGCAAGTCACACCCATTCCTATGAGGCCCATAGTTTCAGGTAAAGGGTGGGTCACTTCCAACATTTCTAAATACATTGAGCATAGTCTTAGACCACTTGTGGACTCCATTCCATCCATTTTGAAGGATTCTTATGATTTATTAGATAGTATTATACAATTGAGGTTAGAGAGAGTACCTGGTAAGTACCTTTTGGTGACACTGGATGTAAAAAATTTGTTTACCTCCATCCCTAATGAAGTAGGTTTAGAAGCAATTAGGGAGTTATTGGTTAGTGAACCTGCTTTTACTGGCGACAAAATCATTCTAATTTGTCAACTTCTTGAGTTAGTTCTCAGCAACAATGTTTTTATGTTTGGCAATGTTAACTATTTACAAACATGGGGGGTTGCCATGGGCACCCCCTGTGCCAATACATATGCCAACCTGGTGGTTTTTAACTGGGAAAAGAGGTATCTATTTGACCATCCTACTTTTAGTAAAGTAAAGTACTGTAAACGTTTTGTTGATGATGTATTAGTTATATGGGAAGGCACACAGGATGAATTTGAGCAGTTCTTAAGATATTTAGAAACTACAACAACTTACCTTAGGTTTACTATGGATTCTTCATCTACTGAGGTAAATTTTCTAGATGTGACTCTTACTCTGACCGAGGAAGGTAGTATTACTTCTTCTATTTATAGGAAACCTTGTTGGACTAATACTTTGCTCAGCTTCGATAGCATGCATCCGAGGCACACATTTTCAGGCATAGTAAAAAGTCAATTCATAAGAATCTCAAAATTATGTAAGTCCAATACTTCATTAACTAAAGAAGCGGACAAGCTAGAGTCTTTATTTATAGATAGAGGCTATGATCATGCATTAGTTAAAAGCATTAGACAAGACATAATAAAAGATCAGGTCACAATAGATGCTATATCAAAGAAAGTGATCAGGAATGAGGATAATGGTACACTTACAAGAATAAGGTATCCACAACATAATTCTAAAGTTTTGAAATATGTTATTAAATACACCAGTGACGTGAAACAGATTGAAAAAAATATTTGCAAGAATTGGAACATACTAATTACAGATGAGTTAGTGAAAAGTATAGTAGGTGACAAACCTAGATTTATGTATGAGAATTGTCCTAATCTGAAACAAATTTTATGTGACACTTTTATTCATAATAATAGTACACCAGTCACGATTAACAACAAACTTGGTACTTTTCCGTGCATGAGCTGCAATAGATGTTCCTCTATTTCAACATCACAAATATACACTCATCCATCTTTGGACTTTAAGTTCACTCCCAGGTTTTATGCTACTTGCTTGACAAAAAATTTGATATACTTAGCAACTTGCAATAAATGCACAGCTTTCTATGTTGGCCTTACTAAACGTAGGCTAACTGATAGAATTTATAACCATTTGTATGAAATCAAGAAAGGTAGTGATAACAATGCCTTAGCTCTGCATATTAAGGAGAATAAAGAACACATTTTTTGCTTTAGGGTTTTAGAAATTGTGCCAATGAATAAGAGAAGAGGTGACATAAGTAATTTGTTAGCTATGGCAGAATTAAAGTGGATTTTTAGACTGGGAGCTCACCTCTCTCCAGGTTTAAATAAATTTGTTTCTATTAAACCTATACTAAACAACAGATGGTGATTTAACATTGTTAAAAAAATGCATTTTTTAAGCTAAATATTTTCAGATGGAATATCAGCATTCTCTACCTCAAAATATTGGGCATGATATCTAAGTGTATGTCATAGTTAGGTCTTTATGTATTATAACATTTTTTATCAAGGTGAATATGTCTTATTATAGAGTAGTTTTAACATTTTTTAAGTTTTATATTAAATGGATATATATATATTTTAACAGTAATTCTATTTATCAATTTATTTATATTCATAAAAAAATTAAAATTTTTTATAAAGATATTTGTATATATGTATACATTTTTTATAACTTGTACATTCATGAGTTATTTGACTATTCATTTATTTATCTAATCATTCACTATATATTGGTCTATATGGTTATGCAATTCATACGAAGATTATGGTTTTAAAGACTTTGTATTAAAATTTATGACATATAGGTTGCCTAAAAGTGTTTAAAAATGTTTACAAGAGTCTCCGGTAAAACAGTAAGGTTCATTCTAAAGTAGCTTGTTAAAAGTATGGCTTTATAAAGTGATGTACATAAGTGGTTGATAGCTGCATCTATTCCTTGACTATTAGGAAGAAAGGAACACAGAATATCAAATGTTTATTTTTGTTTTTGTTTTTCCTGCACTCGTAATTGAATGAAGTTAGGCAGGGTCTTGAGAACAGAATTTGTATATACGGATAATTACGTGATAAATTGAAGACTTAATGAGTTAAGTTCCCGCCTATTTTAGTTTAAAACAGAGAGTTTTTGTTCTTAAAATTTATCTGATGAAGCATAGTTGTATCTATGCGAAAGCGCTTATCAACTTTCTTGTCATATGGAATAAAGATTTAAAGTTTTACTTCTATTTTTGCATCAAGGACTAAGGAGTTTTATTCCAAACACATCGTGGTGAGACCAATTTCTCTTTTTGTGTGAATTTTTGTTCTGGACTTGTGAAATTTGGTCTCTTTATCGGAACGGTTGCATCTTTCAGTTTGTTATTTATGGTAAGGCCTTAGTGGTTGTGAGACACTGGTGTGTGGACTATGCATTGTCTGTGGTCTGGAGGTTTGTGGAGTTCCCATGTGTTTTTGCCTCTAAAGTGTCCTTTGTTTGGATTTGTTTTTGTTGAAAACCTCCACATATGTGGGTGTGTGTTGTGTAGTTGTGGGTGGTGTTTCCTGACTCCATACACTGCAGGAAACCTATGCTACTGCACAATTTGTTCTGCTGTGCACATTCTCCATTTGTCTGGCCAGTGGTTCCCCTTCTCCTTATATGTATCTTTTTGTCCTTCTGTAGTCCACTCACAGGCTTTTGTCAACAGTTGCTGCTGTTATGTATTTGTATTTCTGGTGTGAGTGGGGTAGAAGTCATAACATCACACACAGGGTTATGGACTTCACACCTCTGAGTGTACCTCTTTAGCAGGTTGTCCATCATTGCACCCCTACATCTGCTGTGCTCCTCAAACGGTTTGTGTTGCAATGTTATTATAAGGCTATATGTTAACTCTAGCTGTCAAACTATCACAGACTGACATCTGGACAGGCTTATATATGACAGTCAGACACAGGCCTACACATGGGGACAGGGTGATAATATTGCTCTGCCAAACATAGACAGTTGGGAGACCGGTTTGGTATTAGCTTGCTTTTTTATGGATATGACATCTGCTTCTCCACTGTCTGCCACTGATGTTTTCACATCAACCTTTATTGTTTTGCAAATAGTTTGGCAGGCAAATGCAATGTTATGACAAGCAGAACAGATATATGAGGCATACTTGTGGTCCCTCTGTTACACCTT
The DNA here is from genome assembly GCF_019279795.1 of Protopterus annectens. Lineage (NCBI taxonomy): Eukaryota > Metazoa > Chordata > Ceratodontiformes > Protopteridae > Protopterus > Protopterus annectens. The sequence goes on from NC_056737.1 coordinate 1,622,802,772, forward strand.
GTCATTCCAAGGGTATGGATTGTGCCCAGTGACTTCTTGTCAGTACTGACACAGTAAGGTGGCAGCCATTTATAACCTGGCAGTACACTGATTTCCAAGAACCTGTTGTCCTACTAGGCACTCTGTATGTTACTCTGTCCATATGTGTGACCCCTTGTCCCTGAATTGTCCAGCTTTCATGCAGTAACAGATATTGACTTCTGCTCATCAAATTCTCCCTTAGAATTAGCCAGTTTTTTAAGTTTTAGCACTCAAATCTGTTTCTTTAAGCTCAGCACTTGTTCAGAACTCAATGTAAACACTAAATAAGCTGCAAATTACTACATCACTCAACTTTCCTCAATTGTCTAGAGGAAAACAGTTTTTAGTACTTAATAAATAAGCACCTATCCAGGTATGTCTAAGGGTCAGCTCCCGGTGTTTTCTCCTGTCTACCTGATGAATCTGGGCATCTTGGGGCAACGTAGCAGTTACCGCATGTACAGAGACATCCCCCTCCTCCTACCACCCAACACTACAACCTGTGAGAGATGCACTTATATAGCCAAACTGGAAGCAAAGCTCTCTCCACCCAAGACTGGACTAGACAGTCAAGAGGAGAAGGTAAACACTTGCACCACAACATTCATCACATAGTCCCTCAAAACCTACACCACCAAAACACACACATAGCAGCACAAAATACACACCTGCATTCATGGAGGCTCTCAGTAAAACTCTGCTCAAGCAACAGAGACCTCCAAAACAGAAACGCATGCAACGTCCACCCCCCCAACACAACCCAAATGACACATAGCCCACAAACTCAGTGTGCCACTCAACCACAGCCCATAAGGCATAACAACATACCCAACACTCTAGTCATAGGTGACCCTGTAGTCAGGCACACTGATGTTCCACTCACCAGGCTAAACCAGGAGAAAGTTACTGTCAGCTGCCTGTCAGGTGCCAGGATCCGCCACATAATGCATGCACTCAGGTCACTCCACAGCAAGTACAAATATGACTGTCATTGTCCACGTTGGTGTGAATGACCTGAGATGTACCTCCCTGGACTACATGAAAAGAGACATGGAGGAGCTCTCCGATCTTGCAGCCAAGGCAGGTATGACCCTGGCCCTGAGTAGCATCCTACCATCACCCAGAATGATACCACAGTACAAGGACAAAACAATTTACTTCAACAATTGTCTAAGCTTCTGGTGTCATTCTAAGGGGATCCAGTATCTGTCTGCCTGGGGTGACATGATCGACAGACCACGATGCTTTGCCAGAGATGGCCTGCACCTGTCGCCCTTGGGATTCCGGATACTGGCTAAGGCTCTTGTCACCCCTATAGTGCCTTTTTTAGGCAAGGTTCAAATGACAAATTCACCACCATAACAGGTACAAGCAAGCAAAATCTGATGGTAATGATACTCAATGCTAGAAGTCTAAACCTCAAAATGGATTCACTTGAGGCACTCCTTAAAATGGTGAACATTGACATCTCTGCAGTGACAGAGACCTGGTTCAAGGCTCCAGAGAGCACCCCTGCATTACCAGGCTATAATTCATACCACACCTTTCGGCCACCTAATCTGAACCGAAACACTAAAGGTGGAGGCGTGTCCATATTCATTAAGGATATCCACACCTCCAGGCATTCGAGATTATCCAAGTGTAACTAACTCTGGGCAAGATGGCAATCCAAACTGAAACTTGCTACAGATCCCCCACCATGCCCCAGGATTCCCACTCCTCATTTCTTGATACACTGGAAAATATTAGGGTACAACCCAATACCCTAATAATGGGCGATTTCAACTACCCTACCATTAACTGGGAAAACTACTCATGTACCAACTCTTTTGCTCAATGTTCTCTGGGATTCATAAACTCCAACACCATGGATCAACTTATCCACACCCCCACCAGGGGCAGCAATATCCTAGACCTGGTCATTACCAACATGGGCGACCGGTGTTCCACACCAGAGGTCAATTTCTCATTGGTCAGATCTAACCACAAGCTAATCAGCCTAGACATCCACATCCCGCCCCCACCCCCCATTAGGGAAACCACCATAAAAACATTCTCCAAAGTCAACTTCACACTTCTTAAGACAGAAGTGCCAAACTTCACAACACCCATGCAGACGGACAATAGAGGTACAACTGCTGAATCCTACACAAATGCACTTTATAAGTACTTACACTAGTGCATGGATCATGCTATCCCTACCAGAACCAAGATGCTATCCTCCAAATAAAGGAAGCAATCTGGTGGTCCCCTGCCATAAACAAAGTCTACAACAAAAGAAAGAAACTGTTGCACAAAAGAGTAAAATCCCATAACTGGAAGAACTCCCTGGTCAGCCTCAGTAAGAAGCTGTGATCCCTCATAAAATCCTCCAAATCTAGTTATGAAAACAAAATCACCACTGATTCTAAAGACAACCACAAAGCATTCTATAGCTATGTCAAGAATCTCAATGGCAATACTCAGATCTGCTCTGAGTTACAGCACAATGGCACTAAATATACAGAACCAACTGATATTGCCAACATCCTGGCAGATACGTTTAGTGCTAACTTTACCCACCCCCATCCCCCAAAGGGCCCATCTCTATACCAGAAGAATGCAAAGTTCTTCTAATCATGGCTGCACAGGTAAAAAACACACTCTCCAAAGCCAAGAACACAGCATCCATGGGACCTGACAATATCCCAGGCTGCATTCTACATGAACTACAGAATGAACTGGCACCCCACTTAAGCACCATGTTCATTCATAGCCTCATCTCAGGCTTTTTGCCCACTGAATGGTGCACAGCAATAGTTATCCCACTCCATAAAGGGGGGGCCACCACAGATCTTGGGAACTACCACCCCATTAGCCTAACAAGCCTGGTCTGCAAGGCCATGGGAACGTATCACCATGGAACTTATAAACAAAGACATTGGTAATCTCCAAACTCTGGACGCCACCCAGTTTGGGTTTGTAAAAGGCAGATCATGTCTCCTACACCTGATTGACTTCTTTGAAGCAGTCACCAAAGCTGTAAATGAGGGTAAGGTGGTTCACACAGCCTATCTAGATCTCGCCAAGGCTTTTGACACCATCCCCCACTCTGGAATTATAGATAAACTCACTAAACTAGCTATAAATCCCTATGTCACAAGATGGGTTGCCAACTAGCTCACTGACAGAACCCACACTGTGAAAGTAGCAGACTCTAAATCCGGCTTTAGACCAGTGACAAGTGGAGTACTACAGGGTTCAGTTCTGGGTCCTCTCCTGCTTGATATCTACTTTTCTGAAGTACATGCTAACACAGAAGGTCTTTGGCAAACTAGGAGCCATAATTGAAACTCCTAACGATGTGGACATCCTACAAAAGGGCCTCACTGAGACAGATGCCTGGTGTCAAAGCAATAGCCTGAAGCTCAATGCCAAAAAGTGCATTGTCATCCCCTTTTGTAAAAACTCTGTACCCATGAGCTACCACATAGGTGGTGGTCTACTTAATACCGAAAGTGTGATAAGAGACCTTGGGAAGCAGGCGGACAGTAGTCTTTCCTTTGATAATCACATCACCTAAGTAGTCAGGAAATCCTTCTACATGGCACACCTCATCACAAAAGGTTTCTCATCCAGGAAAAGAAGTCATTGTTCCCCTCTACTCATCACTCATTAGACCCATTATAGAGTACAATGCCCCTTTTTGTATGTACCTCACAAGACATCTACAACAACTGGAAAGGCCACAGAAATACCTCACAAAGTGGATTACTGGCCTCAAACAGATGCCCTACGCAGACCGTCTTAAGAAACTCCAGCTTTACTCCGTCGCATATCGCCTACTCAGAGGCGATCTCTGCCTAACATACAAAGCTATGTCAAATCCAGAGCTATTGGACATGCTCCACTTAAAGAAATCCCAATCCCTCTGTGCTACACACTCTAGGGACCTAAACCTTGTCACCACAATAAACAGAACATGCTGGAGGGATAGATTCCTGTCCCAGAGATTTCCCATACTCTGGAACAAATTACCTATCTATATCAAACAAAGCTCCTCATTAGCACTCTTTAAGAAAAATCTTGATGATTGGATGGGAAATAGGAAATTCACCCCAGGGAATCACCTCTGTGGCTCTGCTTGACAGGGCCACAGGAAAATAATTTTCTTGGGTGGCGAAAGCCAGGGTACCTTTTTGGCTAGGCTAGGGCCGATAGCTTAGTACCTACCTATAAACCTATAAACCTATGAACCTATGGACAGGGTGTACACCTCCTACTGTAGGTGTACCTGGCATGCAAAATACTTGTCACAGAAAGTCTTGAAACATGGACCCTGTCAACCACAGTACTATAATTAGACCACTAAGCCACAACAGCCAAGAGTAAGTGCTGCCTACTTCCTGACAGTATTAACCATGCATATACATAGCTAATTGACCCTGCATATTGTGGACATGCAACAAGTTATCAAGTTGATTGGAACAGCCCTGGGAATGTGTGCTCTGCTGCTATTACCCTACAAACATAAATGTTACTGCATTTCTATGGGAACATGGGTGTGTTGGAGGGAGGGGGGCATACCTCTCAACTATACACATTTGCACAGACTGTCCAGATGTTTGCTTTACATTTTGATTCCATTTAGCATAGTATTGTGTTTGTCTTGGAGAATACTGGCATATCACTAAAGACTGAAGGTTAGAAAGTAATGATAGACATTTGAGTTTCAGACTTCTTACCCTTCAGAGACTTAATGCAACTGCAAGACCTGCTGTGATATCACTGTGTAAGTTTATAAGAGGAATATTTTATCACTGTCCCTATTTGTGGGCCTTTGCCACCCATTTCATAATATAAGCACTCTGTCATAATAGTCTAAGCATTTGAAAATCAGGTGTTCCAAATATGTCGGGTTAGTCTGTCTATCTTGAACTCAGTGGGCTCTCTCTATGATTAACTGCTTGTCACAAGCTATCAGGACGTTAAGATTCATTGTAATAAATTACAGTGTGTCCATACCTTCAGCTCTCTTGGGTAACTCCATCACGCTGGGATTATTTCACTGTGCTCTGTTTTCCATCTTAACAAGTTTGCCTTCCAGCTGCAGGGTGTGAGATTGTTAATCTCCTATACTTTTGTCATGAGATGCTATGATCTTTTTCTGAAGTTTGATGTCATCCTGCTGCTGTAATAATGTCTATTGTATGCAATCTGGTCTCTCAATATGGTGCACTGTGGTTGTTTTGGTATGCTGCAAATAAGTTTTTGTAGCATGCAGCAGCTGGTTAATAGTGCCCACAGCACATTTGATTGCCTTAATATCCTTCTACATACTTTGATCAATGCCCTCCATAGTTTTGAAGAGTAATCAGGTCTGTACCAGAACATGTGGCTGCCAGGTATTATAATCAAAACAAGCTCCACCTTGTAAGACACAGGCAGCAGATAACTTCAGCTATCACAACTGGGCCCCAAAATGGCATTATGAAGATTTCTAAACTCTGCAAGTTACACTTTAAGGGAGCATCCCGCAAAGTACAAAATTAGAGAGACTCCATACAGCATATTCTTATGAATGCTCTGATAAATCCAAATATATTACATCAGCTGATAAGCCTGCATCCACGGACTTCCATACCTTTTCGTAAAAGCCTAATGTGTTGGTCAAACTGGCTCTTCCATATGAGAAACCATACTGATAAATATCTCGTGTAGTACACAGCTCCTTTGTTATTAGTGAACAACTCACTCTCTTAAAACATTTGTCTGTAATACATGTAAGACTAATTAGCCAGTAACTATCTAGTGTATAATTATTACCCCATTTAAATAAGAGAATGAGAACAGATGTTTTTCATATACATGAAACAAATCTTTCTAGTAATCCATACTATCATATACAATGTAGTATAGGCACAATAATTTTTGACATGAAATACTCAATAAGGTCATCAGGCCCAGCCTCAGAATGTGACATGATGGGACTTAATGATTTCTCAACCACACCCAGTAATAAATTATGACAAATGTCTCTGTCATTATTTTCATTAGATATAGAAAAGGTGGTACAATTATGTGATAAGGCTGAAAACTTGTCAGCAACCAATTAAGCTAATACTGTCCGATTATTAACCAAAGCGCCATATTTAATTACACCAGTCTTCTAGTAAGAATCCTTCCTGCAATTCCTTAATTGTTTATACAGAGCGTTTTGTGAACAACAGTAAAAATTGCCAACTTAAACTCATAATTACTTTTAGTAGATCTCAGCTAGGAGCTCAGAGAGTAAGGACTACTAGTTAGTTGGCCATCTCTTGGATCCGTCTCCTAAAACTTAAATTTATCTTATGATACTTAGCTTTATTATCATTATTAGTTATCCTTTTATATTTCAGCAAACTAGTCTGCTTTTTTCTAAGCCTATCGAGTTTTCCAGACCACTACACTCCATGTTTCTTTAAAAAAAATTAACACTACTGGGCACTGGAACAAAATACTTGATAAGATAGTAAATACACGAATAAAATATCCCAACAGTCTTGAATATATTTTTCATTTGTAGCTTCCTGCTTCTTCCAGTAACTTAGTTCCAAATTAATATCTAAATAATCAGCTTGATAAAATTTCAGTATTGATGAATTATTTCATACACTTGGCTTCACCATTGGCTTAGTAACTTCCTAAGAAATACAAAAATAACAAACTTCCATAATTCATATTCAGTTCTACAATAGCTATATCCTAAACTGCCTTTAATACAGACCAGATGAAAAATTTAATCTTTTCATGTTGGATTTTTATTGACCTGAGTATATCAAGTTCCACAGTGGTTTTCACCACTTCATTTGAAACCTGATGGGAAAACTTCCAACTCCTTCTTAATGTCAAGAAAACAAAACTTAGTAATTCATCTCAAAACAGTACATCACCAATAAATAATTATTCTCTACAACCTCTAAGGACAGTACAAAAATTGAACAGGTAGCACAAACTGAAATGCTAGGAGTTATTTTAGACAAGCAGCTAAAATTCGGCCATTGCATACTGCAAGTAGTAAAAAAAAAAAAAAAACCACCAAAAACTAGGCAGTCTCTTCTGAGATAAGCCTTTCCTCTCAGATGCAGCCAGGAAAAACATCACCTCTGCCCATCTACTCCCAACCCTACTGTATGCTTTCCCAGGTGTACCTAGATTAATTTCCACAGTAAGCCACAAAATCCAACAATGTTATAATAAAGTTACACAGTTTGCCACTAATCTGCTCCATATGGCACACTATTGCTTAGCACTCAATGACCCTAACTAGCTAGACTTCTCATATATACTTATCTACACACATCCAGCCATCCATCCATCCATCCATCCTCAACCCCTTTTCCCATTTTGCAACAGCTGATAATCCATAAATTATTCAATAAACCAGAGCAATGCCCAAGCCTTAAATCACTCATTCACTCATGCAACCCAAACAGTAATCTTTGTTATGGGGTAAAACTGCTACTTACGATGTCTAAATCTGGAAATACAGCATTTAAGACTCTATACTCTAACTATGTCGCTAGGAAGTGCAACTCTCTTCCACTGTCAGGAAGACAAACTGAAACCTAAATTCTTTCAAAACTGAACTACAACAACATCTCATACATGACAGACTCTGTTCTTGTGAAACTCCTAGCTAGGATTATATGTTAAAGGTTTGATGCATTTTACTATGCATCATATCCTAAGTAATGGAACATACATTTTTTCTGAATATACTATTCAATATCATGCTATGTCTTCTAATCCAAATATTATACTATTGTTTTATTTCTGAATGCCCTATATTTTTCAATCTGTTGAGTGTGTGCTTTTTAATATTATTATTTTGTATTGTTATTCTAAGTACATCTGAACATCTTGTGTAATACTGTGCATTGTTTCTATCAGAATAACTGAGCTGTACTCGTTAAAATATTCAGTGTAATTTTCTGGAGCTTTTCTCCCCAGGCCTGCACTGAAAAGGGACTTCTGACCAGTCAGATTTTCCTGGTCAACCAATGTAGTAAATAAATAAATAAATGTCACCACTGAAAACACTGCCTTAACAATCAGTAACAAGTGCATTAAGATTATGTACATTCATATCAAACTCATGTTCTAAACAACTATCCAAAGATGCAGAGAATATTTCCAATTCAATTTTAAACAAAAAGCGGAGATCTGTAGAAAAGCACAACAGCCCACATAGTTCTATCATCATCAATATTTATATCAATAATCTCAGAATCCATAGCACAAAACTTGGTAGTATATTTGAAGAAAGAGTTAACATAAATGGAAACTCCACCCCCATCTCGTTTAATCTATAATGATTGTGCCCAGCATACCAAGAAAGTGACAGGGGTCTATTAATATCGCTAAACCAAGGTTCAGTAAAAAGAACATCAGCTCTTGTTCCCATTACTCTGAATTCCAAACACTTAAAATTGTTATTTAAACTGGCATTACATAACAAGCTTTTAAATTATAATAACCACTAAATCCACTTTCTCTTACATCACCCTTCTTCCTAAAAAGGTGATACCAACTCAACTAAATTGGTACTTAGCTTCCTATTTTCAAAATGACTGAGATGCAACTGATTCAGACAGAAGAAACTAAATTTGCACAGAAATCTTCACATAATGTAACCAGTGTAATACATTTTCTTAAACATGCCCTTCTAACCATATAGGTAAATTTCCTAGCAATTTTAAACATGGTATCAGAATAGTGGGGGCAGGGAATTAATCACAAAAAAACAAAAATTAAAATGTGTCTTACTTAAATGTATAATGTTTTCCACTTCAGTAGCAAACGCTTGTTCATTAGTTCTTCCTACATTATTCTTCCCACCAAGTATTAATGTCATATTTTTCTTTCCTACAAATGATTTTCCAGTGCCACTGTAATATCGCTGATAGTGCACCCACTTAATAAAGAGACAGTAATCCTTTCCATGTTAAACCAAAAGAACCTTTCAGACCCCTAAGCAAGGAATTTCCAGTAATAAGAATTTCCTGTTCATCAGCTGTTAAATTATTTACCCTAATATCTTTGTTGTTGTTTGGTATCAGTGAAGTACAGGTTTCCGAGCAGTTTTGGTTACTATTGCCATGCTAAGCAGACCTTAGACACCCAAGGGAGTTTCTTTTCCTTTTTTAACCATCTCTTAACCAGCAGTGTCATCTTCTACTATTTCACTACCACTATGACATATTTTAATATGATGTTGATCATTTTTATTAAGCATGTTTACATCAGCTTATCCATAATCTAAATTCTTAACAACTTCAACAAAAGTTTCAGCTAAAGTTTCTGCATTCAAAACTGCATAAATTACTCCTAAAACCACTGTTTGTACCACTGAATCAATGGTCATATTAGGTGCCTCAATATTTGAGTACTAATCTCACAATAAAATTAATTTTGAACAGTGTGTATTTCCATATTTATTTACAAACACTGGGTTCGAGCACTGTTTTTACTGGTTAAACTGAACAAATATCTGAAATATTCAGACATTTCATACATACTGCTTGATCTTCATTCCAGGCAACAGAAGGTATTACAAACTTTTTACACATACTACAAAGAAACAAAAACCTGCTTTATATCAAATCAATAAGACAAAATGTATCCGTTTCATCCATATTCACTGAGAATCATGTGTGTCTGCAGGCAGATGCAAGGGGGAGTACTTGCACCTCCCTGATTTTGACTTCTGTGATGCCCCTGCACTGGCCCAGTAATCAAGGAGCCTTAATCCTCACCACAGGCAACAGTGGGGGATGTACACACTTGGAGGATGACAAGTACACACACAGAAAAGTGCAATTTCCAATAAGAGCACACAGAGATCGCAGTCAGTCTGGAGCTGGTTTCTTCCTCTTTCTTCAGATCCCCAATAAGACTCCCCACTGGCACAGCTGTAGGGTTGAGATCTCAGCTGAGTGTCCAAGCCAAAACCTCCAGCACCCTCTCTGTCCTACCAGTACCCTCTCTGTCCTACCAGTGCTTTGTGTCCCTGCCCAAGTAGCTGACACACATGCAATTTGAGGTTTGATTTATATACAAACACACATACACACATCTGGGGAAGGCTGGCATAGAATTATTAGCTATGCCCCCTTCTGCCCAGACTATAAGATAGTTCCAGCTGCCACTAGTCACTACTTATCAGCTACGTAAGGCCCTTAAAAAGGGTGTCCAAACCTACTGTGTAATGTTACTATTATCTAAATGGTAGCCTGATCATGCAAGACTATTTAGAAGTGGCCTGCACGGTGTCACCAAATAGATATGCAAATATTCTAAGAGTTTAAATATGTCTTACAAATATCAGCCACAAGATAGGTTTAAATATATTTAATAATATATAACAAAAGAACAGGACAATACTCAGTAAATCAACACAGTTACTTTAGATCACAGGAAATATTTTAAAAGAACATTACAGGACAATAAATAAAGAAAACATTTAAACTAATCTTTACTATATTCCTAACTGTATCTAAAACAGTTACTATGCCCTAAACGTACTTACAGCAAGACAAGTGCAGATGGTGATGATTAGTGGATGTGATTGCTAGACCCAAGACAAAATACAAAATGCCCAGTCTCTCTCTGAGAGAGTTTTTAAATTAATATCAAATATTACTGCTGGGTTAGCTTGAATGACATCACTTTTTATCACCTGACTTCAGTTTCCATGCTAAACCCCCTTTTGTCAAAAACAGAATTCAGCATCTCTGTGTGAAAAATACATATCCTTCAGATGTTTGCAGTTACTGCAAGACATAGGTTCATAGGTTCATAGGTTGGTTCTAGGCTATCAGCCCTAGGGCCTATACAAGCCTAGCTATAACAATTCCCTGGCTATTTCTTCCCACACTATTTACTTCCCTGGACCCCTGTCTAGCAGGGCGACTGACATGATCCCCGGGTGAATTGCCTTTCTCCCATCCAATCGTTAAGATTCCTTTTGAAGAGGGCCAAAGAGGCACTCTGATATGTACGGGCAATCTATTCCAGAGGCTGGGGAGTCTCTAGGTCAGGAACCTATCCCTCCAGCATGTTTTGTTTATTGTGATGACAAGGTTTAGATCCCTGGAGCATGTGGCTCTGAGGGATTGGGATTTCTTTAAGTGTAGCATGTCCAACAGCTCTGGGTTTGACATGGCCTTGTATGTTAAGCAGAGATCTCCTCTGAGTAGACAATATGCGACATAGTATAGCTGGAGTTTTTAAGGCGGTCAGCGTAGGGCATCTGCTTTAGGCCTGTGATTCTTTTAGTGAGGTATTTCTGCAGCCTTTCCAGTTGTTGCAGATGTCTTGAGAGATACATACCAAACGGGGCATTGTATTCTATAATGGGTCTAATGAGGGATGAGTACAGTGGGACAATGACCTCCTTTTTTCTGGATGAAAAGCCCTTAGTGATGAGGTGTGCTATATAGAAGATTTCCTGATTGTTGTGGTGATGTGGTTATCGAAGGTGAGACCACTGTCCACCTGTGTCCCTAAGTCTCTTATCATACTTTCAGTGTTTAGTGTACTGCCACCTATATGGTAATTCACGGGTACATGTTTTTTCCCAAAGGGGATAACTATGCATTTCTTGGCATTGAGCTTGAGCCCATGGCTCTGGCACCAAGCATCTGCTTATGTAAGGCCCTTTTGGAGAGTATCCACATCATTTGGGGATTCAATAATGGCTTCCAGTTTGCAGTTATCTGCGAACTTTGTTAACCAGAGTCCCTTAGTGTTGGCCTGTACTTCAGAGAAGTAGATGCCAAACAAGAGCGGTCCCAGAACTGAACCCTGAAGTACTCCACTTGTCACTTGTCTGGAGATGGATTTGGAGTAGGCTACTTTTACAGTGTGGGTTCTATCAGTAAGCCAGTTAGCAACCCATTGGGTGATGTAGGGATTAATTCCCAGCTTAGTAAGTTTATCTATGATTCCAAAGTGGGGGATGGTGTCAAAGGCCTTGGCAAGGTCTAGATAAGCTGTGTGGACCACCTTACCCTTGTCCATGGCTCTGGAGACTGATTCAAAGAAGTCAATCAGGTTCAGGAGACAAGATCGGCCCTTCACGAACCCAAACTGGGTGGAGTCCAGTGTTTGAAGGTTGCCAATGTCTTTGTTTATAAGTTCCATGATAATACGCTCCATGGCCTTGCAGATAAGGCTCATCAGACTGATGGGATGGTAGTTTCCAGGATCCAAGGTGGATCCCCCCTTGTGGAGTGGCATAACTGTAGCTCTGCGCCACTCAGTGGGCACAAAACCTGAGGTGAGGCTATGATTAAACATGACACTTAGTGAGGTGCCAGTTCATATTGTAGTTCATGTAGTACACAGCCCAGGATGTCATCTGGTCCCATGGATGCTGTATTCTTAGCTTTGGAGAGTGTTTTTTTACCTGTGTGGCCGTTATTACCGGAATTTGGCAATCTTCTGGTATTGAGATGGGCCATTTAGGGGGTGAGAGGGGGTGATGTTGGAACTGAATCGATCTGCCAGGATATTGGCAATATCCTTGGGATCAGTATATTTAATGCCATTCTGTTTTAGCTCAGAGCAGATTTGAGCATTGCCATTTAGATTATTGACATAGTTATAGAATGCCTTGTGGTTGTCTTTGGAATCTTTGGCAATTTTATTTTCGTAACTAGCTTTGGAGGATTTTATGAGGGATCTCAGTTTCTTACTGAGGCTGGTAAGGGAGTTTTTTGCATTCCTTTTGTTGTAAAGTTTGTTTATGGCAGGGGACCACCAGATTGGCTTCCTTTTTTTGCATGAGAGCATCTTGGTTCTATTTGAGATGGCACGATTCATGCATGAGTGGATGTGCTCATACAGTGCCTTAGTGTAGGATTCAGCAGTTGAACTTTCAGTTCCCATCTGCATGGGTGTCATGACGTTTGTCACTTCTGACTTGAGTAGCATGAAGTTGGCTTTGGAGAAGTTTTTTATGGAGGTTTCCTTACTGGGAGGTGGGGGTGGGATGTGGATGTTAAGGATGATTAGCTTATGGTCAGACCTGACTAATGAGGGGGTGACCATAGGTGTAGAGCATCAATTTCCCATGTTGGTAATGACCAGGTCTAGGATATTGGAGCCCCTGGTGGGACTCTGGATTAGTTGATTCAGGGAATTGGAATTTATGAATTCCAAGAACCGTTGGGCAAAGGTGTTGGTACACGAGTAGTTTTCCCAGTTAATGGCAGGGTAGTTAAAATCACCCAGTATTAGGGTGTTTGGTTCTATCTTAATATTTTCCAGTGTGTTTAGAAAGGTGCAGTGGGAATCTTGGGGCATGGTGGGGGATCTGTAGCAAGCTACAATTTATATTGCAGTCTTACCTAGTGTTAGATGCACCTGGAGAATTTCAGATGCATTGTGTTGGGCAACTAGCCTGGTGGTGTGAATATCCTTGGTGAATATTGACACTCCTCCACCTTTAGTGTTTCAGTCCTGGTTTGGTGGCTGAAAAGTGTGGTAAGAGTTGTAGCCTGGTATTGCAGGGCTGCTTTCTGGAGCCTTGAACCAGGTCTCAATAACTGCACAGATATCGATGTTTTCCATTTTTAGGAGTGTCTCGAGAGAGTGCATTTTGAGGTTTAGACTTCTAGCATTGAGTAGTATTACCTTCAGATTTTGCATGCTTGTACCTGTTATGGTGGTGGTTTTATCCTTAGAACTTTGCCTGAAAAAGGCACTATAGGGGTGGCAAGAGCCTTAGCCAGTATCCGGAATCCCAGGGGACGACAGGTGCAGACCATCTCTGGCAAAGCATCGTGGTCTGTCGATCATGTCATCCCAGATAGACAGATACTGGATCCCCTTTTAATGACACCAGAAGCTTAGCCAATTGTTGAAGTCAATCATTTTGTCCTTATATTGTGGTATCATTCTGGGCGAAGGCAGGATGCTACTCAGGGCTAGGGATATACCTGCCTAGACCACATGATCTGAGAGCTCTTCCATGTCTCTTTTCATGTAGTCCAGGAAAATACGTCTCAAGTCATTCACTCCAACATGGACAATGACAGTCATATTTGTACTTGTTGTGGAGTGACTTGAGTGCATGCGTTATGTGGCAAATCCTGGCACCCGACAGGCAGCTGACTGTAATTTTCTTCATGTTCAACCTGGTGAGTGGGACATCAGTGTGCCGGACTACAGAGTCACCTATGACTAAAATGTTAGGTACGTTGTCTTGCCTTAGGGGCTGTTGCTGGTTGGCACACTGGTGTTGTGAGCTATATGACACTTTGGCTGTGATTGGTGTTTTTTGTGTTTCAGCTTCAGAGGTCCTTGTTGCTTGGGCAGGTTACAGTTAAGGGCCTCTGCATATGTGGCTTTAGTGTTGCTATATGTGGGTGCTGGTGGTGTGAATTTAGAAGGGCTATGTGTTGCTTGAGGTGTAGTTTGGGTGTTAACATTCTCCTATTGACTGTCTAGCACAATCTTGGGTGGAGAGAGCTTTGCTTCCATTTTGGCAATGTAAGTGCATTTCTCACAGGTTGTAGTGTTGGGTGGTAGGAGGAAAGGGTTGTCTGAGTACATGAGGCAATTGCTGCATTGCCCCAGTATGCCCAGATTCATCAGATAGACAGGAGAAATTACCGGAAGCTGACCCTTGGACATGCCTGGTTTGGTGCATTTTTTTGTAAAGTACAGGAGCTGTTTTCCCTTACCTTAGCAAGGTACTTTGCAATTATAGGCTGTTTAGTGCCTACAATTAATTTCTACTTATTAACAAGGAGAGTTGAGTGCTTGTATCTGTTTAAAGCTTCCTAGTGCTTTCCAGCAAGCATTAGAGCAAGTGCTAGTCACAGGGATGCTTAAAGGTAAGATGAAAAAAAATGCACACTGCAGTGTGCACTAGAGAAGTTAGATGTGAAAGTAGGTAACTTAAGTTTTACCTGTTTAAAAAGTTAAGGTTTAGTGGAGATTTACTATTTTTAAAACAGCAAGATGGATTGAAAGGGGTGGTCACTTTTGTATTCTGGTACTATGGAATACAGTAAGATGGCCAATAAATTTAAATAGTTGAAGGGGAGTGATTTCAAAAATGATGATTTTTGTGAAAGCAGAGAGGAAATGAGACAATAAAACACTTGCAAAACAATGCAGAAGGCACCCTAGTTCTAGACATCCTGTCTCCTTGCTGCACTGAAACTAACTTTTATAACAGAATCATAAAACAATTTAATTTCAACTTATTCTCTTAAAGTTTTGCAAGTTAACTCTGTATGTTCCAGTTTCTACTATTAAAACATACATTTGCACAGGTATATAGTTTATATACATTTCTGTTCTTTTCCAGTAGGGTACACTGTGGACACATCCTTGAAGCTCAGTACTGTACAAACCCTGTTCAACACAGACTTCTGTATAAATCATATCAATATTCATAAATGACATAGAATTATTTACAAAATTCCAGATAGCTGGGCTGGCAGTGTCTTCTTTTGTTACATTTCTATATAAACCGTATTAATATTCTCAAATGACATATAATTATTTACAAAATTCCAACTAGCTGGGCTGGCAGTATTTCCCTTCTATCACAACTTCAAAAAATTTTTGTGATGTTGTTATTTAGTGCTTCTATTAAACTAGAGAACTCCAAGCTCTCCATTTTGAAAAAAATCCACAGTTTACTCAGCAAATGACATACTCTGGTGATGTAGTTTATCCAACTCACGTACCCATGCACACCACCGCAGATGTAAAGTCATTCTACACTTGCACATGGAACTTAAAATAGCCTTTCCAGTAAGAGAAAAGGTGTGTGTGTGTGTGTGTGTGTGTGTGTGTGTGTGTGTGTGTGTGTGTGTGTGTGTGTGTGTGTGTGTGTGTGTGTGTGTATAGTTTAAACTAGCAGTTCAGTTATAAAATGTGTATGTATGTATGTATATGTGAGTGTATCTAATTTTAACTAGCTGTTTTGTTTCTATATGAGAAACTGTGTGTGTGTGTGTGTGTGTGTGTGTGTGTGTGTGTGTGTGTGTGTGTGTGTGTGTATGTAATTTAAAGTAGCCGTTCTGTTCGTATGTGAGATGGGGTGTGTGTGTGTGTGTGTGTGTGTGTGTGTGTGTGTGTGTGTGTGTGCGTGTGTGCGTGTGTGCGTGTGTGCGTGTGTGTGTGCATGTGTGCATGTGTGTTGCTGTGCTGTGTGAGAGAATGTAGGTCTGTGTGTGGGTGGGTGTGTTTTTAAAATACCTTTCAACTGTTCAGATTTAGTCTCACAGATTTGGTCTGTTTATAATAAAATTTGTGGTTTTCTGGCAATTCACGAAGGATTTAAGTTACTAAATTATATATACATGAGTTTGACTTCATATCCTTCAGAAAATGCATGCTAACAATCTTGTTATTCTAGCAACTAAGTTAAAATGAGCAATATTTAAAATCTATCCCTATTTTTGGGCCATTGCATCCCCATTATTTTAGGTTTTGACTAGATTTCTTGCACTAAGAGGTTGAGAGGTATGCATACCTCTCAACTGTCCATATTTTTGCCCCATGTTTTTGGCCTATCCCACATAAAATTTGTGGTTTACTGGCAATTCACAGAGGATGGAAGTCACCAAATACTGACATATATATGAATTTCAGACTTCATATCCTCCAGAAAAATGCAAGCTAACAAATCCTGTTATTCTAGCAAAATTCTAAGTCTGTAAGAGTAATATTTAAAATCTGTCCCTATTTTTGGGTCTTTGTCTCCTTGTTATGTTAGGCTTTGTCCAGATTTCTTTTGCTAAGAGGTTGAGAAGTATGAAGGTATGGTATGCAATGTCCTAGCTGGGGGGTAGGCTTGTTAATCAATTAACTTGATCAGGCTTGACCCTGAAACTTGGTTACAGGAGACAACAGCCTGAATCATCTACACCAACTACCAGACTGCAGAAGGAATTGTGAGCTTCAGTGAAGACAAGAGCCCAAATCCTCTACACTAACTACCAGACTGTTGAAGGAAATGTGAGCTTCAGTGGAGACAAGAACTTAAATCCTCTACATCAACTACCAGACTGCTGACTGAACACTGAGTTTGAGTTTCAGTACATTTTCAGGGAATTGTGAGCTTCAATGGAAGAAAGTTTACTATAGCTCCTGCTAAGTCTGTTTTCAATGTGCAACTGTTTTGTTTAGCAAATGGTAGTCACTGTTTGTGCTGTAGAATTTGAAAGCTGTGTTAGTAGCATAATTGCCTTTGGTGCAGAAGTGTGTGGATAATACTCCCACACCATGCAGATGGAGTGCTCGTATTTCAGTGGTAGGGGTTCCACACTCCTGAGTGTGCCCTCCTTTGTATGAGATGCCTATTAACTATGAACTTGCCAGTTTGTCAGTCATTCCTTATTGCAATAGTACCAGCTTACCAATTTTTTAATGTAACATCAGCAATTTAATTCTTCAAGGGCAGCATGCACTGAATTTGTAGATGAAACATTGAAATCTAAAGTTGCTTGCCAGTAGCAGCCACTTCATTAGTTACAGTTCTCTTTAATGTGGAATTATTCAGATGACTTTTACTTCTGCAGAGACTGTGCTTATTGACTGATATTGGTGGATTTTAATGACAGATGTCTGAGTGACCTTTTATGGTTAAAATTTTATGAAATGGGTAGTTTTGTCATTATTGGTTCATACATTTTGTTTCATTGCTAACTGAAAGAATGTTCAAAACTACAAATTTAAAATGCATTCTAACAAGCCGTGTTGTATTATACAAGGAATATAATTTAGTACAATCACGAAGGTGAATCAAGGAACACATACATGTATTCATGGCCATAAAAATGTGTGCAAGAAGCCTATGGCTTGAAAACAGCCCAAAGGTAAACTTAATCCTCCAGTGGCCAGATGCACTTTCTTTGAGTGTGAGTTTTAATGCCATTTCAATTAATGTGAGTTTCAAAGGCAGAAGTTTACTGCTCATGCCAAGTATATTTTCAGTGTGAGACTGTATTGTTTGTTTAGTAACTGGCTATCAATGTTTGTGATATTTTATTTCAATATCTGTAATCATTGTAGAAGTATATAAGAAAGCAGTATGCACACTGACAGGTTTGAACAGTGTTTATGGTGACTGGGGAGAAATAACCAAGTAATGGAACACTGGAATGATTGGGAAGGGGGCTGCTTTGGGAGAATTGGGGGTTGCTGCAGGAGGGGCTGCTTTGGGGGTGCCCTAATCTATTACTCTGCCTAGGGCTCCTTTTGACCTTGATCCAGCTCTGCAGCTAGGGGTAGACATCAAGGATAGGATTGCAGCGTTATTAGATTGTTAACTAGGTACCGAGAAAGGGACTGTCACTGCTGTGTTTGATGCACAGAGACCCTACAAACTGTATGTGTAGAAACAGATATTGGCCATAGGAGCTGTAGACCTAAACTTACAATAATATAGTATGTTCAGTTTTTGTTTTTAAAAATTACAGTTACCCAGCAACTTTATAATTTTTACATGAACAAGTTCAATATTACAGTTCCATTGAGGTCTTATTTCATAACACTATAAATCCACAGAGACACCATCAGTTTCTGTACTACAATGTGAAATACAGCAGGAGTTCTTGGTTATTCACATGTAAACAGATATACCCTGGAGCTCTGGCCACTGAGTTTGCACCCCACTGCAAAAAATCCTACAAGTGCCCATGCTAACAATATAATGAAGAAAAAATCTAAAATATAACACACCCTACAAGGCTATTTAAAATATATTAATTAACTACTCACCTGACTCACCAAACATGTGTTTTCAGATTACCATGTAGCTGGAGCCACTCACACTCACTACTACTACATTCATTATGTAAAGGCAATGCAAACAATTGGAAATTTGCTAAAGGAGTAGGAAGTAAAACTTTTTTCCTCACAAAAACACAATTTTAATCCAAATGTATCTTGGGGCCATTTCTCCAATGCATACTGAATTTGAAGCAAAAGAGATATTGAGAGTAAACTTTATGGCTGGGCATTATGTGTGACAGGAGAGGGACAGTAACTATAGATTTAAAGTTCCCTACAGTAAGACCTTCTCCTAAAATTCTCCCCTATCAGAAGCTCAGATGTAATCTTCTTAAAAGAAAAGAAAAATAAAAGAAAAAAGTTGCACAAAAGACAGTTCAAAAAGAAAATGCAAAGGGAGCAAGCTACTCCATCCACCAGTACCACTTCACAATTTAATATAGCCAAAATGCTACAGCCTAGGGAGAAGACCTCTCAACTGTCCAGATTTCTGCAGAATGTCCAGATTTATGCTTCATATTTTCTGGTCTGTTCATCATAAAATGTGTGTTTTTCTCACAAATTACTGAGGATTGAAGTGACTAAATAATGACATACATTTGATTTTCAGACTTCATATCCTTCAGAAAATGTAAATTAATACAAAGCCTGTTATTCCAGCAATGTTCTACATTTATAAAAGCAGTATTTAAAATCTGTCCCTATTTTTGGGACTTTGACACCCATTATTTTAGGTTTTGTCCTGATTTCCTGTGCTAAGAAGTTGAAGCATATGCTAGGGAGGGGCAAAGAACTGCATTGAAAAGTCTTGTAAAAAGACGAAAAATCCTCAAACATCTAATTGGAAAGTCATTTAGTATCTAAAGACAATATATAAACAATCAGAAGTTTACTAAAATAAGAGTCTGAAGTAAATATTTTTTCTCACAAAAACCCAGTTTTAATCTAAACTTATCTTGGGGTCATTTCTCAAATGCTTGTTTTTTGAAAGAGCATTATGGGCAATAGGAATGAGGATTATATGATGATAAAGTTTCAGAAGCTGAACAGACTAAATGACTGTGGATTTAGTCCTGTTGGTTGATGGTGATGGACTTCTTCATCCCATATTGTTTTGTTTGCTCCATTCTGTCTACTGTTTTTATTGCGCCATTGCACATACATCACTGAAGATTACCTGTGGATGAAGATGGAGGGCCAGATGACTGCTGTATGGAAAGATGAGTCATCGTCAGTAGGGTCTATGAGTTCATCTGATCTTGGAAGTGGACCCCTTAAGGGTTGTAGGTATATAACCATTAGCCAAAATATTGCATGTTCAGGTGACTGAATATATAGTTCAGGTCACTGAGGGTGCTATTTTATGTATTCTGTTTTCTGTTATAGATGAGATATGTGTCTTTCTTAAAGGTATTTTAAGGACCCTGCTTCTCTTAAGATCAAAAATAGCACAGTCTAAATGTTTTGGTCCACTATACACCTGCTAATGTAATCTGTGT
Organism: Protopterus annectens; assembly: GCF_019279795.1. Lineage (NCBI taxonomy): Eukaryota > Metazoa > Chordata > Ceratodontiformes > Protopteridae > Protopterus > Protopterus annectens. Next base: position 1,622,823,075 of record NC_056737.1, read on the forward strand.
AGAATTATGGATACTTGTTGATATATACAAAATTCCCAGACTACTTCATATCATCAAAATTGCCAGCACATGTGTGTAGCAGCAGTAAACTTCACTGCGTGATTCATTCATGCATATCAATTATACATGACATATGTGTCAAACTGTAACTTTGTGAACATGGATACCTTTGAATTGGCACAAACATATATATACTTGTATTAACTCAGTTTATTAGACATGTCTATAAAATAGCGTGTATCCTGCCCTGAACATACTTGATGGCAGAGCATGTGTACATGTCAGTAGTGATATTAATTGAGTTAGTAGCTATGCTTTGAATGTGAGATGTGCATGGCCCTGTATAACAATTGTGGCTCTTATATAGTAGGATATGTGCACATAGATGTCTAATAAGACCATATGTATGATAGACACATATGTACTCACCCATATGTATTACTGTTTTTTTTGCTCTCAGTATGTAGATATTGTTTATTAATGTGTGTTCTGTCTAGCCTGTCATATGGGTCAGTGGGTTACATTCATTCTGTTAAACTGTCATTTGACTGATGCAGTGAACTGTTTGGAAAATTGGTTGACTGCAGTTAGTCAAGTGTGCTTAAGAGCGAGTACGGTTGATGCTGGAGAAAGATCAGTTGTGGAAGGTAAGATATATTTTGGGTGTTAATTCCAAAAGTGTTGGCATTAGGGTGTGGGAGTGTCTGTAGGTTAGGACTACAGTAAGGGCTAGTGAAGGAGATGGGTTTAATGCTGTGCATGTGAGGTCTGCTGTATGTGGTGTGTGTATGAGTGTTTTATGCAGTGGTTGTATTACAGTAAAGTATTTACTGCAGCTGTTCAGCAAAAAACAGTTCAAGCTCCAGCTTTCATGCAAGACATGACTTCCAGTAATCTTGAAGAAAAATCAGTCAAATGTGCTCAGAACCGATTAAAATAAACAAAACTGTAAAGAAGTATGTCAACTCAAATAGCAAAAGGTTGGAAAAAAGGAAGACGTTTTAAACCTATATTCAAATGAGCTGATAAAACTGCAAAAGTCACAGGTCAAAATGAAGAAAAGTAACCACAAACTATGTAGACCAGTAAACCATGTAAAGAAGGCTCTTCTGAGGTCGCTAGAATAAATTTTATTCACCACACTCCAAATGGTCCAATAGAAAAGACGAAAAAATTACAAAGTTCCAAACCATAAACATAAAAGTACTTAGCGCTTTCACCCTGAATCACTTCTGGGCATCTTCAGAGTACTAATGCATTGTACAGCCTACTACCAATATAAATATGTCGTCACTAATTACACAATGCCTATAAATTAGTTAATTAAGAATTAATCATAGTTTTAAAGACATATGTATAAATATGCATTTAGACTATTGTTAGCTTGGCACAATGTTTAAATTGTAAAAAAGCACATTTTTAAAATCAATAATTTCGTAGTTGTCTTAATATAATTAAAAATTACAAAGAATTAATGTTATTAGAAATTACAAAGAATTAATGTTACAATTAAAAAACTTCATACAAAATTCATAAAAAATTATTAGTATTACACTCTTGTTTAAAATAATTTAGACACAAATAAATGTTATGAATAAGCAGAAAAACAAATAAATATATATTTTTAAAATATCATATAAATTGTGTTATATTTCCCTTAATATTGCAACCACCTAGATTTAAAGACTCAGAAAGAAGATATTCGTAATAATAATAAAACAGTGATTAAATACAGTAAGATCTTTGTTTTAAAATACTGGAAATAGAAATATGACCATTAATGCCAGGTATGCAGCTTGCATTAAGTCTTAGCCGCCATAGAAATTTTTTGGCTTCTAACAAGTTATCATAATCCCCTCCTTTTTCCCAACAATTGGGGATTCTATCAATAACAAAAAATATAAAACGCTTAAAATTCTCACATTTAGTACTGTGTACATATAGAGCATTTACCATCTTTTTATTCTTGATATCCCTGTTGTGTTCCAAAATGCGTTCCCTTATTTTCCTAGTAGTTTTTCCAACATAATATGCTGGACAGGAAATGCATGTGGCTAAATATACCACCTTCATGGTATTGCATGTTACAATGTCCTGGACATTTGATAGATTTGCCATAACCTTGTACCATAGTATAGGGTCCATCATTTATGAATTTACACACTTTGCAAAAACCACATCTACTCATTTTTGACATAGTATAAGCATGGCCTTTGTTATTATTTTCCAGGCTTTCTTTAAGATTGGTACCCCTACTATATGTAACCTTTGGGAAATATCCAAGTATTTCACTGTATTCGATCTTATTAGAAAAAACACTTGTCCAAGTATCGTTTAAAACTTGAATAATAGTATCAGAGTGTTCGTTAAATGGTAAAATAAAGGCATCTCTTTTAGTATTATCAGTACTATTGGTCACCTTGGACATATTATTTAGTCCAAATTTCAAAATAGGTTTATACAAAGTATTCCTTTTCATCATAACTTCCTTCTTTATTTGATTTATGAGACTTAGTGGGTAGCTTCTATCTAAAAACATATTGCTAATAGTCTCCATTTCAAAAATAAAATTCCTGTCCTCACTAATAATACGTGACAGTTTAACCATCTGACCTTTTACAAGGTTCTTTTTTTGAAAGTAAGGATGACAGCTGTCATAATGAAGAAAGGAATTAGAATATGTGGGTTTACGGAAAATGTTAGATTCAACTTGATGATTTTTAAAATACATATATATATCTAGATATTCACATGTTTCTTCATGTATTTTGGTTGTGAATTTAAGGAAGGTTGATGTAGTACTTATATAACTTATAAATTCATTTAGTTCATCCCTATTGCCTCTCCAAAAGACTAATATATCATCCAGGTATCTAACATAAAATTATATTTTTGTCCAGAACCTGGAAGAAAAAATACTTTCAGTTTCCCATTGTGCTAATACCAAATTAGCATAAATGGGGGCACATCTGGCCCCCATTGCTACCCCTGTGCATTGTCTATAATATTCACCTTCCATGTAAATAAAATTGTTAAATAAAACCATTTCCATCATCTCAACCAGTAACCTACTTTTAACAGTGTGTAGTCCACTATGACTGTCTAAAATAGTTTGAAACATATCCAAACCCAACCTATGTGGTATGACAGAAAATAAGTTTATCACATCAATGGTAATCATAACAGTGTCTTCAATGTTGTTCACATTATTATAGATCCTTAGTTTGTCTAAGCAATGCCAAGAGTCCTTAATAATATGTGGAAATAAATTAAGGATATCCTTACAATAATAATCAATGTATCTAGCCATGGCTTCTAGTTTAGAACCCTTGGCAGAAACAATAGGCCTAAAGGGAGGGTTTGAAATACTTTTATGTGTTTTTGGAATACCAAAAATTGACGGAGTTATAGTTATAGTTATAGTTATAGTTATAGTTAAAGTACAAAGCACATTGAGAAAACCTGAGATTTTCTGCTGCACAAGAGAAACTGGCAGGAACAGACTGTATTAATTTCAAGAAAACTCAAACTGGTATTCCACTGCAGAAGTCATTGATTGAAAGGGCATGTTGTCTGCATGCTCCAGACCTGGCCATGAGAAAGCAACCAAGACCTGTAACAGTAAATATGCAATTCTACCAGCAGAAAGAGTTTATTCTGACAAAACCATGGCAGGACAAAGTACTAAAAGTTGGAGACAGCAACGTGTTTGGGGTAAATGATTACTGACTTTACACCAGGCAGAAGTAGAGTAAAGTTATTCCAGCAATCCAGGAATGTCAAGAAGCAGGTGTGAGATTCAAGCTGCTGTATCCAGCTGTCTTCAAAAAATTTCCCTGGAGGGTCAAAGTCATATTTTGATGCATAACATGCTAAGGAGGAAATACAAACGTTTATCCAACAAAAAGTGAACTATCAAACAAAAGGGGATTATGCTTCTTATTCTTCTGATGATAAACCTTATAGACAGACTATGCCAGTGAAATATTTTTCAAGGTCCCAAAAATGCGTGTGAGACAGAAAATAGACTGAGTTGACTAGAAGAACCAGTTGTTTGTGGAAATGAACCAGATACTGGAGTTTGAAAATGGAGATCAACAGAAAGAAAACCAGCAAATTGGAAATTGATTATATGTGGGATAACAAAGTATCAACCACATTTGTGAAATATGGTGGAACATGAATACCTGGAAATATTGGACTTATTGGATTTTTTTTAAATTTGTAGTGGACTCCAAAGCATATACCTACTTCATTAATGTTTGGAAGAACATCAAGGAGATGGGAAGAAGAAGGAAAGAGGTAACTGTAGGTAAAAGAATGTTCTCATCCATATGTTTATAAAACATAAAATATATAGTAAAGATTGTTTTAATTATTTTTCTGTGTAAGAGGGATACTAATGTAAACAGGGGCCCTTTTTCCTTCTTTCTTTCCTCTTGTACGGTTTTAAGAAATGTAGGCACTGCAACGTAAAAAAGAAAAGAAAGCCTGGACAAAAGAACATGATATAAGTAAAACTGATATGCTTTTTTACATTTTTGCATAGCAGTGACTAGATTAAGGCCACTGGCTTGATCTAACAAGTTTTAAGTGGAAGGAAGTAAATAAAATAACACTGAATATAATGAAATGTTTTCTTTTGGCAAATAAATGTTCACAGAAAAACATGAGAAGCCTGTAGCTGAAGGCAACAGTGTATCTAGTTTGCACATTTATATGGAGACAAGCTGATAAGGACAATAAAAGCAGAAAACTGTTGTCTTTCTATAGCTAAAAAATATTATTTTTTGAAAACATTCAAGTTGTTTTCTACATCTGGGAGAGGACTAAAGATAAAACATAAACAGACAGCCATTAGTGTAACTAGAAGCACAGGCTGTGCCATGCATCTTAACATGGATAACCTTCATTATAGGTCATTTCAAGTCTATGTGTGCAGCTATCAATCTATGACAGTTGTTACTTAACTTTACTTAAACTTCATTATTTGAAGATGTACATGATTTTTTGTGTTTGTATTATGCTAAGTTATGGGGATGTTCTAGGAGTGTGCTTGTTTTTTTATTTGAGGGTTTTCAATAAACAGAAAGTCTTGTAAGATTTGACATAGGTTCAAATGGATATGACAAGAAATAAGTGTGCAAAACATCAACCTGCCAAACATTAGTGTAGGCATGTAACAAAAAAGCTGAAACTAAACATTTAACAGGTGGAAATAATAACTTCTTATCATAATGGTAACACGTTCCATGCTATCTTTAAATGTGAATGGTCTCATAGGCATATACAAAAAAGAAATAGTCATGAACTAAATTAAAAAGGCAGAGTGCAAAAAGTCACACCATAGGAGGCACATTTGGAAATAAGTGAGCATGTGAATTTGATAAAGAATTTCAGGATGGTTATTCAGTGGAATATCTGGGATAAAGGAAAAAGAGAGTACTTATAGTAATTGCTAGAGGAGCTCCAATACAGCTAGAAGCAGAAAAATATAATAATGGTAGATTTGTAGTAGTAAGGGGCTTCTGGCAAGAGAAGATTATTTCATTGGCATATATCTGTATTCCACCTAAAACTGCTACAATGGAGCTTATGAAAATTCTGGGAAAAATAATCAGCTTCCAGCAGGGAATATTACTTATAATTGGGGACTGGAATTTGATTTGCAACAGTGAGACTGTATTGGGGGCTAGAAATGAAATATAAAAAAGAGGGTAGATTTTTGAAGAAATTTATGACAATATTTGGTATGGAAGATGTGAATTCAGAGGTAGGAGCTCATACTGAATTTAAATATTATTCCCTAAGTTACAAAAACTAGGCTAGGCTAGAAGAAATTTTCATAGGAACATGAGCTTGAATTGAAAGTTTTGATATACATCCTATAACTATTTGAGATCACGTGCAAATAATAACTAAAATAAAAATGAGGATACTGGCACTTCCCCACCTATCTGTTAAACAGAGAGAAATTTAAGGAATGGGTAGTAGAAATTATTTGGGGGTTATTAGGGAAGAAAAAAAATTCTTCAGAAAATATAGCTAAGGAATGGGATAAAATTAATTTTAAAGTGATGTTTAAAATGGGTCTATATTATATGTCCGAAGATTTCTATCTTTCAACACCATATGATCAACACCATATGGTCGAAGTTAGAAAACATTGAACATGTAAAAAAAAAAAAAAAATAAATAAAAAATTAAAGTAATGGGTTAAAGCAGGGGGGGGGGCAAGCTCCCCTGCACCCCCCCCCACACCCCTCACTCTTTACCGCATTACAGTGCGGTCTCGGAGTTGGTATATTTAAAGAGCGGGGTGAGTGGGGGGACTTGCCCCCCTGCCTAAAACAGCTAGTTTTGGGTTTGTTTGTGTTTTTTTTATGTATGTTCGAAGTTTTCTAACTTTGACCATATGGTGTTGATCATATGGTGTTCCACATTATAAATCTTTGGACATATAATATAGACCCTTTAAAAACAGGGTATAAATAAAAGAAAAAGAGATATGGTTAAGAACTAACAAGAATTATTTAGAGGGACTGAAAAAAGTTAAAATACTGTAGAATAGAGGGAAATCTCATAGAACAAGAAGATCCAACTTCATATAGGCCCATTTTGATTCTAAACCATGATTTTAAAGTGTTTATGTCTATACTAGTTGTAAACTATGTACCCACACATGAACTGGTGCAGTAATACCCATATTTATGGTAGCAAATTAAAGTGAAAAAACCCTTTCAGGCTTTAGAATAATTTTTAACTATGGAAGAGTCCCTATAGCTGTCTGTTATCTTCAGTGGCCTACCATTCCTGGATAACTTCACAAGACTGTTTACATTGGGCATATAGTCTTGTCTTTGGGGCAGTTACTGTTGCACAACAGCTTCATTTGGAGATAAAACTTCAGGATAATTTCTGCAACTGTTGACTATAACAGTTCTCACAGTTTTACTGCAAAATAAGTGGTTGTATAACTTCTGGTGCTCATTTTTCTGCAGCTTTACCTTCAGTATATTTATCTTGTACAGATGTTGGAATTTCTATTTCCAAGAATCATTTCCATGAGCTACATAGATACTCGGTCTAGCTGCTTTACCAACAGTGTCAGATTCGGGCTGTAGGCATTTGAACTTGAAAGTCTTATAGTCCACTGCAGTTCCTTTCACAGAATTATTTCTGCATCTGCTTATT
>NC_056737.1:1622835268-1622895268 GCF_019279795.1 Protopterus annectens
GCCTTATGATTGTCTCTAGTAGATGTGGCCAATTTTGACTCAAAGTTTGCTTTTGAGGATTTCACTAGTGCTCTTATTTGCTTGTTTAGGCTAAGGAGAGATTGCTTCCAATTGAGCACCTGCTCCTTCATGGTCCTGGTCAGCAATTTTTTTTCTTCTGTCATAGAGTTTATTTATTGCAGATGTCCAACAGACAGGTTTACTCTTCCTTGCGGAGGATTATTTAGTCCTGTCAGGTATTCCTGATTCCATGCAGCTATATAAATGTTTGTATAGTAATTTGATATAGTTTTGGATACTGATGCCAGTTCCTAGAGAAGCTGTTTATACCATCCCTCAGGAGGGTGTAATCAGCTTTGGAGAAGTTTTTTGATTGACCCTAGCTAGAGGGGGATTGGGGGAGATGGTGACTTTAAACGTGACCGCTTTATGGTCGGATCATACAAGGGAGGATGATACTGCAGGGATGCTGCAGTGGCTACTCATGTTGGTTAATACCAAATCCAAGATATTATCACCTCTTGTGGGGGTATTGACTAGCTGTTCCAAAACATTTGCATTTTCAAACTCGAGGGATTTTTGGGTATTTGTGTTCTGGCAAGAGTAGTTCTTCCAGTCTATGTTTGGGTAGTTAAAGTCACCCAGGATCAGGGTAAAGGGCTGAATCTTGATAGATTTGAAGAGGTCAGGATAGGCAGTTTGGGCATCTTGGGTCAGATTTGGGGGCTGGTAGAGAGCTATTATTTGTATAGGGGTCTTGTCAATAGTTAACTGCACCTGGAGTGTCTCCTGTGCGTCATACTGTTTGACCAGCCTGGAGGAGTGTATGTTTTATATATATATATATATATATATATATATATATATATTTATATATATATATATTTTTTTTAAATATATATTGATTTTGTTTATTCCATTTCTTATATATTAATGCAGGCACGTTAATGGTTATGGACATCAGCTGGGTGTTAAGACCCTGTGTTTCTAAAGTATAGTAAAACTGTTCACTTATGCTGTGCTGATGAGGTCATAAGAAGGCCAAAACATGCATGTCATAGGCTAGTGGGATTTGGCTTTATTGGCCTGAATGTAACTACAAAGACTTAAAAAGACAAAGAGAAAAGTAATGGACATTCAGCAACCATATAGCTGAAATACTTAATGTCCTTAAGACATCATTTGCATATATCCCATTGGCCTCTATTACAGAAGGTTTAAAGGTATCACACAGTGAAAACTCTACATTGGCTAGGTTTGTCTTGTAGATTGTTACTAATTGGTTTGTCTGTGTGACTTTTTTACTTTTTGGTTTGGATGTTAGTTGGGATATTTTGCGTTTACCTTAATGGTTATGGACATCAGCTGGGTGTAAAGACCATGTGTTTCTAAAGTATAGCCACACAGTCCATGTATGCTGTGCTGATGAGGTCATAAGAAGGTCAACAAATTCATGTCCATAGCTAGTAGGGTTTGGCTTTATTGGACTGTATGTCTCCACAAAGAATTAAAAAGAAAAAGTAAAAATTCTAGCTTGGGTAGGTTTTTCTTGAAATGTTTTATATATTGGGATAAACTTTCTTTTTTATGGAATATGAAAATTAATTGGTTTTCAATATATTGTTTAATTGGTCACTAAGTATTTCTGCCCAGACCTCCTTAGCTATCTTATAATAATGTGTTCAGGATAGGATATGTCAACTGTATCTTTGCTGTTTACATATTGTATGTTTATATTTTCAGCATCTGTAGGCCATATGTCCTTTAAATTATTTGCAACAAACATTTTTAAATAATTTATAAAATCATTATCATCAAATCTGGCTTTAAGATCTGCTACTTCCACATTAGTATAGAAAAAATTGTCTGTTGCTCTCATCCTTATAATTTCTATTAATTATCATGTATTATGATCCTGTTTTTCCATTGCATTATATAAACTCTTATGAAAATATCTTTCATTACCTGTCATTTCTTTATTTAGGAAGGCAGTATACCACATGTCAATGTGCTTAATTTCATATGCTGTTTTAGCTAAAATAATGTCATTAGCCTTCCTTTTTGTGTTATTGTTATATTAGAAACCTTCTGTTATTATTATGTTTTTAATTTCCTTGGGGTTGTACCCTGATTTGATGGTTTTCAAACCTTCTAACATTTATTGCCATTTTTCCATAAAATATCTTTATTTTTTACCCTATCATATTTGTATAATTTTTAGCCTCTTAAAGTATTTGCATTTTCTTCATTTCTTATCTTTACTTTTTGATTATAATGTTGTCTCATTTTTTTATTTTTATTTTAAACATTCAGCATGAAAAAAGAAGCTCTGTGCTTACTATAATGTTCCATCTTTGTTGTCCACTTTCATTCTTCCTAAACTGTTGTTCGGGTCTGATCCCTCAGATCCAACTCTGCTGTTGCTAAATCTTGTGGCAACCAAAAAATCTCAGACTTCTCCCTTACCCGTAATGCACCAACCCTAAGTTACCACAGATATTGTTTACAGACTTTTACCAGAAAGGAAATATTTAATATGCATAGATAAAGGATGTGAAAAATTGTATGCAAGCAATACATAAATGGACTATATCTGGAGTTTGATATATAGGACAGTGATGTATCCTAAAAACTCATTCTTCCAGAAGTTTGCAAAGGATTGGGGTTGGTGAGTGAGGAGCTGAGGAAGAATGAAAATGGGCAACACAGATGGAATGATATGGTAAGTACACAACTCCATTATCTGATGTTGTCAATTTTCATTCTGTCCTCAGCTGATGGGGCACAGTTCCCAGCTACCTAAAATCCTGGGTGAACTCAATGAAGGATATTTCTGATCACAGTTGAACCAAATGATGGTCTACCTCTGGAGACCAGATCCAATTTGTAATGAGTAACAAAGGTATGGGGGGTACCCCAATTAGCTGCTGCACATACGTTGTCCATGGACATCCTGGAAAGAAAAACTGAAGATGTTGTCTTGGATCTAGTTGAATAAGTTTGCACTGTTTGTGGTAAGGTAACACCCATTTTTTATAAGTAAATTATATCAATCAATTAGCCATCTGGCTAAAGTTATTTTGGCAACTGTTTTTTCCCATTTCAGGTTCGCAAAGGAAACAAACAAGCAGTCTGTTTTTCTTATGTCTTTTGTTCTAAGCAGGTAAAATCGTAATTGTCTGTGAACATCCAGTAAATGTAACATGAATTTGCCTTTGTTAGTAAAATTGGGGAAGAAAATTGGCAGATTAATATACTGACTGATATTGGATTCTGACATCACCTTTGGATGAAAGGATGCATTGGCTCTAATGTAGCTCTACCCTTGTGAAAAATCAAGTATGGAGGTTTGGAAGACAATGCTTGAATTTCTGAAATTCATACAGCAGATGTAATGGCTACTACAAAAACTGTTTTCCAAGTAAGATATTTAAGTTCACACTTAGCTGCTGGTTCAAAGCAGGACTGTATAAGTGCCTGCGGTACCAGACTGACATCTCATAAGGGAGTAGGGTCTTTAAAAGGAGGTCTTAAAAGTAGAGTGCATCTCAAGAAAGCTTGGCAAATCCAGTGTGAAAGTCTGTAAATTGCAGCTAACTGAACTTTAATGGTTGAGGAACTGGCTCCTTCTTTAAAAAGCAGGGCCAAATATTCAAGGATGCTATGTATCAGAGCTGAAAAAGGTTCAACATGATTTTGATGTGCCCAATACACAAATCTTTTCCATTTACTGGAATAGAGTTTACATGCTGAAAGTCTATGTGAAGATAAAAGTATATGTCAGACAGGGGAAGAGACCATAGGTAGTCTGGCTATTAATGGAATTGGAGAAGCCAGGCCATCAGCCTGAAGTTTGGCACATCTGGATGGATCATGCCTGTCGGGTGAGACAGGAGGTCTGGAACTGGACCCAAAATCCAAGGTTGGTGAAGTAAGTGAGGCCAAAAGAAGGGAACCAAATCTGTTGAGGCCAGTAAGGTGCAATGAGGATGACTTTGCACTTCAACATGGCAGCTTTCTGTAGGAATTTCAGAATTAGCAAGATTGGTGGATAGGTGCATAGTAGACCGGGGGGGGGGGGCAATCGTGAAGTACAGCATCCCTCGGTGATTCCCCCTGTGGAGGGATTAGGTCAAATTATCTGCTGCATTTGTTGTTTAGGGGAGAAGTAAAATGATCACAGCAAGGGTGGCCACTCGTGAGGTAAAAGAATGCACCTGCTCAGCTTATCTGCTATCATACTGGACTTCACAAGAATGTTCATTGCTATGAGAAAGCAGTTGGATGAGATTCTCCATTGACACACTCTGAGCACTTCTCAACACGGGGGGTAAGATCTGGTCCCTCCCTCTTTGCTGATGTACCAAACTGCTGACATATTGTCTGTGTGAACTGCAGTTGTCCCTGAAGGGAGAGCATTCTGATGGGCCTGCAACACTAAAAGCACTGCTCTCATCTCTAGGACAATGATATGCAAATTGGCCTGTTTGGGGGAACAAGTGTCTAGGATCGTTTCCCCAGAAAGTGTCTTCCCCACCCCAGCTGGGAAGCTTCCTTGGACACTATGGCCTTTCGCTTAGGGAGAATGAACAGATGGCCTAGTAGCAGCTGATCTGCTAGAATCCACCACCTGAGCTCTTTCTTGCATATGTGAGTGATTCATATCAGAGTTGACATGGGTTGGTAATGTATTGACTACTGTGTTGCTAGCATCCACTGTCAAATCCTCATGTAAAGTCTGGCTAAAGTTACTAGTGTTATTGCTGTTGACATTGATCCTAGAGCTTGAAGGACCAAGTGTGCCAAAATTCTAGTAGTGCAGATTATTTTTCTGACCTGTGATATTATAGGTTGAACCCTTGAGGAAGGCAGTGAAGCTATCATTGACTTTGTGTTGAACAATGCTCCTATGAATTCCAAATTCTGAGCTGATTCTAGTTGAGACTTATCTTAGGTTATGGTTATCCCAGATGAGAACACGTCTGGAGAACCTGATCTCTTGTCTTTATTAATTGATGCCTGGTCAGGGCAGTAATCAGCCAGTCATCTAGATATGGAAACACTCAGAATCTTTGCAGTATCAAATGAACTGCTCCTAAGCCATACATTTGGTGAACACCCTAGGGGCTGTGGTGAGACCAAAGGGAAGAACTCTGAACTAGTAATGACTGGCTCCCAGACAGAAGAGTAAGTATTTTCTTGATTGTCTGCTCATCTTTATGTGATAGTACAAATCCTGAAGATCTATCAAGCACATCTAGTCATCCTTGCCCAGAAAAGGGAGAATGGACTGAACCATGACAATCCGAAACTTGGTGCATCAAACTGACTTGTTTCAGTTGCTGAGATCTAAAATTGGTCTCCAGTCCCCGTTTTCTTTGGCACTAAAAAAACCTTGACTAAGTTCAGGATTATTTCTAGTCTGGTGGGACCTCTTTTATGACTCTTTTTCTAGCAGCTTTTGTATTTAAATTGCTGCTTCTTCCCTCTGACTGGGTGGAACATCAGGGATTCTTCCTGAGATTAGAGGTGGAAGGGAAAAGGGTATTATATACCTCTAGAAATAATCCTCTGCATCCAAGTATTTTCTGTTTTGTCTAGCCAGGCTCTCTAGTTCAGGGATAATCGACCCCCAATTTCCTCCAGAGGTGGACAATTGTACCTCATTTAGGAGCACTAGTAAGGTGTGCCAAAGAAAGAATCTCTGGGCCACTGGTTTTGTGGGCCACCTCTACCACGGTGGTGGCATCGACCATTGGAGTTCCCTCTTCTGCCCCTGGGGAAACTTCCTCCACATGTGTCCTGGAAAGAACCCTGGGATTTTTTGAACCACGTCTTTCAACCATCTCATTGATTCCTATAAAAGGATCTTTGATGGTGGGTGGGTGGTGAAAAACATACTCCCATTGCAGATAGGGTCTTTCCATCCTTCTCACATCTGGATAATGTGTTCTTCATTTTGGGGCCAAAGAAGTGCCATCAAAAGGAGCATTGACAAACAAAGACTTGAAGGGCTCCACAAAATCACATAAGCATATCCAGGCATGCCTGCTGATGGAAATGCCTGAACCCGCTGCCCTTGGCTACATCCAAAATGAGCCTCATGGAAGAATTCAAAATAGATTGCAGAGTAGCCAACTAAGAAGTCACGGATAATTGGACTTCTGCAGAAATGGTTCCTGAGAGGGTATTTGATAGTTCTTTAATCAAATCCCTCTGCAATCTTGTAAAATATGCCAAATAATTCAGTGATCTTAAGGCAAAGGTTGCTGAACCATAGACATGCTTCCCAAATCTGTCCGTCACCATGGACTCCCTGTTAGAGGGATGAACAGTATAACTCTCCTCAGCAAGTTCCTTTTTGGTGGCCACCACCATGGCCATAGCATCAATGGACACCTCCTTTACCCCAAAACTGCTTATCCAAAGGTGTGCCATAATCTTGTCCAGTCTCTTAGATATGGGCTTAACTGTGTCAGGTTCCTTCTACACCCACTGCAAGACTAACTCAATAAGCTCATTGGTAGGTGGAGTAACCCAGAAGTACCGAAAGCCTCCAGGAATACAGACACCTCAGTTGAAGAGTTGCTGGGTGTCCAGCAACCTCTCTGCTTTAGGATCTCACAGATGTCTCCAAATGAGACATCTTCAGGAAGTGACCATAGGGACCCTTCACCTTCATCGAAGTTCATATCTTCAGTGACTGACTCCTCTGGGGATCCCAAGTGCTTCCTCTTACATATCTTCTTCCGAGGGACCTCCTCAGTGGGATGCTATTGATAGGTATTGGAAAAAATTGAGATACCTTGTTGGGAAGCCTGGGTGTCTTGGACAGGCTGTCCCTGTGGTGAAGAGTGATGAGGCTCTCAGTGCAGAAACATCAAGGTAGAAGGCTTAAGATCCAAGGCAGTTAGATCTGTCCATTCTGCTGAGGCAAAGAAACCCCTCTTCACTGCCTCGAAGGCAGACTGCCCAGGTGAAAGGGAAGAACTCGGATCCAAAAAAAAAAAGCTTTTGGACTGCTGTCCTCCCTCACTCTGAAAGCAATCTCTTGGAGATGGAAGCCAAAGCCGAGCTCTCCAGTGCCAAAGCTCCGAAGTCCAGAGATGGTTCTGACAACTTCAGAATCAACTGCAACACCTTGGATCTAGCAGGGAAGCTTTAGCTCTGACAGATCTGTGAATCTGACTGAACTGGAGCACTCAGAGTAAGCTTCGGATCCAAAGATATTGATCTAGATACTGAGACAGTTGAAGGAGTCAGAGTAGAATTTGTAGTGAGGGTGTGGTAGAAGAATGGACCTCCTGACCTGAAGGGGTAGGAGCTGGTAAGACACCTGCCTGATTGCACTAAGAAGATCTTCCACACCACACTTTCACATCTTCTTCCATCAAAATTCCGGAAGAAAAAGTGAAAACAATAGATAGGGACATGAGTCTGCCATGCTCTAAAACAGTGAGGGTTCCCTTGAGGGCTCTGGATCCACAGAAGGTGGGTATATTGTTCTGGGTAGGTGAATAACACCTGAACCGGTAGAACTGGAAGTGGTTGGATCTGATGCCTTTTTGTCGGATCTGAGGAAGTCGGGTCCACCAATTTTTTTTCTTTTTCAGATCCAGGGGTGAGGTCAGATCCATCTTGGCTATTTCTTGGATGATTCCAAAACCATGGAAGATGTAGAAGGTTTTGGAGAAGAAGTTTTTGATTGATCTCTAGATAAAGCCTCTCTAAAGGCAGAGGGCAAAAAGCCCTTTAAGATGAGCTTGTATTTGTGTTCTACAAGTGCCCTGGAGTTGAATCCATGGCATATGGAACAATCTTCCTGGAGATGTAATGGTCCCAGACAGTATACACACATAGTGTGGGCATCTGACTTAACACATTTTTAAAGACTGCAGGGCCTTTTCCACCATAGCCAAAAATTATAAAAGGCAAAATTTTAAGTAAGGACAGATTTTTTGTATTTTATATATATATATATATAGAGAGAGAGAGAGAAAGAGAGATATATCAAGAAAGAGAAACAGAAATAGAAAAAAAAAATACCAGCAATGGTAGAAAAAGGAACTACACCAAATGTAGAAAGAAAGTAAATACTAGCCATAGTATTTAAGAGGTACGCACTGTACGTAGTTAAAAAAGGGGAAGAAATACAAACAGTAGTATTTTAGAAAGGTACTAACTGTACGATAAGGTAAGGGGAAAAAAACTTTTAGAATTTAAGAGAAATTAGACTTGCGAAATATAATATAAAACTTATCTGACAAATGCTCGAGAACTAAGGTAAACCATGTCTTTCACTGAAAGCGGCAAACGAGATCTGAGTTAACTTAGGGTTGGTGCATTATGGGTAAGGGAGAATCTTGAGAGTTTTTGGTTAACACCAGCTTTAGCAATGGTCGAGTCAGATACGAAAGATCAGATCCAAACCCCTCAGTTGAGAATAGAATGAAAATTGACAACATCAGATCCAGCCTTTTCTGTATTTTCTGTTTCTTCTGGGACCATAACATATTTAGCCATATACACCTTTAAATAAGCATACTTAAACCTTCTGCCATCCTTTTCACTGACATAATAAAAAGAGCATTACATTATTATCTAATTATCTATTTCATTATCTTGCCTATAGTTTTAGATTTCAGCTCTAACATTGCCTATTTATCCAATATATTCATTAACTCTTTTAGCTATTATATTGCTAACTCTTCAGCTGTAAGCCATCTTCAATGACACTCCCTTCTGCCTTTGCCTCTTATTAAATCACCAGTATATTTCCTTTTTTTTCTTTCCTGTAAATCTGTTTCAGTTCAGTGATGATCGCCTTATTTTCTAATCCTTACTTTAGTGTAAGCCACACTGTCTACAAATGTCACAATAATTAACAACATATCTTCTTCAAATAAAATAATATGTGTAGACTGAACTCTTTTTCCTATCATTCATTTAAGTACACTTAGGCTAATAAGTATTTTGAACAGCTTTAGACCAGCCTTATTTGCCTTTTATCATTAGAATGCCTGTTTTTCCCAGTTTATGATTTAAATAATGTTGATACTGTCCTCTCCTCATATTCAAGTGCCCTGTCCTGATTCATTTCTAAATCGTATATTAACTTCTCAGTCTTTTCTAAATGCGTATGAGCTGAAGGTCTTACTTTTTAAAACTATTGCTATGCAAAATTATCATATTTATAATTTTGCCATTTATTATTGACTCGGTCAATATGCATATTTCATGCTCATTAAAAAGCTTTGACACTATTCCTTTCGTGATTTTAAGAAATGTTATGTCCCCTAATTTTTATATTTCTTTGCAGGAGCTTCAAATTTGATATGATAGTGTATGTTTATATTTTCAAAATGTATAGACCATATTTCCTGCAAATTATTTGCATCAAACATTTTAAAATAATTTATATAATCTTTGTCATCAAATTTGTTTTTAAAGTCTGCTACATTCCACATTAGTATAAAATTGTTTGTTATTCCCATCCTCATAATTTCTATTAATTATCATGTATTATGATCCTCTTTTTTCACTGCATTATATAAACTCTTATGAAAAAGAAGTTAATTATCAGCTCCAATATGGAAACTTGAAATGGCCGTTAAATGAACTTTAACCATTTGAGGGACTAGACCCATCATTAAAAACAGAAGCCAGAAATTCAAGAATTTTAGGTACGGGTGCTGAAAAGGGATTGATGTCTTGTTGCTGCACACAAAAGACAAACATTTTCTACTTTCTCCTGTAAATTATTCTAGTGGAAGCTTTGTGGGAAGACAAAAGAACGTGGCACACCGGGGCAGAATTGGAGAACCATGCACTCAACTTTAGGCCCATAAAGTCCAGGTGAATCATGTCTGTCGGGTGAGACAGGAGGTTTAGAATTGGATCCAGAATCTAAGGCAGGTAAACTAGATGAGGCCAAAGGAAGGGAAACAAAATTTGTCAGGGCCCAGTAAGGGGCAATGAGAATGACTTTGTTTTTTAACTGTTATGCTTGCTGTAGAAATTTGGGGATTAAAAGAGTTGGGGAAAAAGCATAGAGGAGACCTGGGACCAATCGTGTAGGAGGGAATCCCTCAGTGACTCCCCCAGTGGGGGGATTAGTGCAAAGAATCTGCTGCACTTGTTGTTCAGGGGAGATGCAAATAGGTCACAGCATTACTGGTCGCATTGGTGAAAAGTCATTTACACCACTTCCTTCTTGAGAAATCACTCATGAGGAAGTAGTATGGACATGCTCAACTAGCCTGCTATCAGAAATCAATTTGAAGAGATCACCCATTGCCACACTCTCATAGCTTCTAGACATGAGGGGTAGGATCTGGTTCCTCCTTGTTTGCTGATATACTACACTACCGACATATTGTCTATATGAATCACAATAGTTCCAGAAAGGAGAAAGTCTTGGAATACCAGCAACACTAGAAGTACTGCTCTCATTTCCAGTCCATTAATATGAATGGTGGCTTCTTTGGGGAACCAAGTGCCTAGGATGGTCTTTCCCAAGAAATGTCCGAAACCACCCAGTCTGGAAAGCATGCATGGTCATTATGGCCTGGGGTTGAGAGGGGTGGTGAATGGACAACCTTGTAGTATTTGATTTGAGTGAGTCCACCACCAAAGGTATTTTTTGCATGTCTGAGTTATACTGTTCTTGGTGGACACAGGTTGATGTAGAATGGACCACTAAGTTGCTAATGTCCATTGACAAATTCTCATATGGTATCTTGCTAATGGAACTAAAACTATGATAGTGGACATTGATCCCAAACTTTGTAAAATATGTCAGGCTAAAAGGGATGAGTTTTGAATTATTTTCTTGTCTTGGAAATGAATAGTTTGTACCTTTTGCAAGGGGAGAGAAGATGTCATTGATGTTGTGTTGAATAAGGCCCCTATGAATTCTAACATTTGAGAAGGTTCTACTTGTGATTTGTTGTGGCTGATTGTGATTCCTAGATTAGAACAAATCTGGAGTGCATAGTCTCGAGCTGTTAGCAGAAGATGCTTGGTCAAAGAGGTTATGAGCCAGTCATCTAAATAAGGAAACACTCAGAATCGTTGCAGTCTTAAGTGAGCTGCTACTACTGCCATGCATTTGGTGAACACCCTGGGGGCTGTGGTGAGACCAAAGGGCAGTGCTCTGAATTGATAGTGACTGGCTCCCAGATGGAAGTGTAGATATCTCCTAGATTGTCTGTTCATTTTTATGTGATGGCATACTTCCTAGAGATCTGCTGAGCACATCCAGTCATCCTTTTGCAGGAAAGGCAATATGGACTGAACCATGACCATCCAGAACTTGGTATGCTGAACCAATTTGTTTAGATTGCTGAGATCCAAAATTGGTCTCCAGTCCCCTAATTCCTTTGGCACTATAAAGAATCTTGAGTAATTTCCAGATTCTTTCTGGTCTGGGGTGACCTCTTGGATGACTCTTTTTTTCTAGCAGCTTTTATATTTCTACAGCTGGTGTTTTCCTCTAACTGGATGGAATATCAGGAATTTTGTTTACTGTTGGAGGTGGAAGAGAAAAGGGAATTATATAACCTCTGGAAATAATCCTCTGCACCCAAGTATCTTTTGTAATGTCTAACAGTGTTCTCTGGTGCAGGGATAAGCAATGCCTGACTGCCTCCAGAAGTAGGTAATCGGGTCTCTTTTTAGGAGTACTGATAGGGTCTATCAGAGAAAGAATCTCTGGACCCTGGTTCTGCAGGCCTCCTCTGCTATGTTGATGTTGTCTTCCATTAGAGTTCTCCCCATGCCCCTGAGGAAACTCTTTCCACATGCACCAAGGAATGGACTCTGGGATTTACTGAACCACATTTTTTGATTGCCTCATTGATTCCTTGAAAAGGATCTTTGAGGAGTTGAAAAACAAACACCCACTGCAGACAGGTTCTTACCATCTTGTCCACATCTGGAGAGTGTGTCTTTAATCTTGGGGCCAAATAAAGAACTTCTGTCAAAGGGAGTATTGACAAAGGATGACTTGAAGGGCTCCACAAAATCACACAGGTGCATCCAGGCATGCCTCTTGATGGAAATGCTTGAGCTCGCTGCCCTTGAGACTCCTTCAGCTGTACGTGATATGAGCCTCATGGATGAACTAGAGATAGATTGTAGGGTTGCCAACTATGAAGCAATAGAAGCCACAGAAATACTAGTCCCAGACAGAGATTTTGACAGTTATTTGATTAAATCCCTCTGTAATCTGGTGAAGTGTGCCAAGTAATTCAGGGACCTGACTGCGAAGGTTGCTGATGCATACACATGCTTCCCAAGTCTGTGCAACATCCTAGACTCCCTGTTAGGGGGAGGAACAGAGAAATTTTGTTCTGTGAGTTCTTTCTTTGTTGCTGCCACTACCAACATAGCATCCACTGGTACTCCTTTGTTCCAGAACTCTCTTCCCTTCGGTGGTGCCAGGATCCTATCTGGTCTCCTGATGATTGGCTCAGTGGAATCCATTTCCCTCCACACCCACTGAGAGATAAAAATCAATGAGCTCATCAGTGGGCAGAGTAATCCCATAAGTAGATGGGCCAGTTCCAGGAATACCAATTCTTCTTGAGAAGGATTATCAGTAGACCAACCACCCCTTTGTTTAAGGATCTCTAAAATGTCTACAAATGAGACATCATCATCAAGTGGTGATCTTGTGGACTATTTCCCTTCATCGAAATCAGTATCTTCTGTGACCAGCTCTTGAGGAGATTCCAAATGCCTCCTCTTGCACTTCCTCTTCTTAGGCACTTCTTCAGTGGGATGTTCCAGAGAAATATCAGAAGAAATAATTATATCCTGCTGGGTAGCTTGGAGAATTTGGGCTGGCTGTCACTGTGTAATACAATATTGAGGCTCAAGACACAAAGGCATTTGGAATCCAGAGGGAAGGTCTGAGGGGAGAGGAACCATCTGTCTTCTAGAAGAGAACACTGTCTCTACCACCTCAAAGGCAGAATGTCTCAGGAAGAAGGAAGCCATCAGATCCAAGAAGACATGCTTCTGGACTGCCGGCTTCTTCTGACCCAAAGCACACCACCTGAGGCAGGAGTCAGAACCGAGCTATCAAATACCAAGGCTCTGAGGGGCAGAGATGGCTCCACCAGCTTCAGAGTTGACTCTAACACCTTGAATCTGACAACAAAGCATTGGCTCCAGGAGTCATCCAGCTCTGACAAGCTTGGATCTGGTGCACTTTAAGAAGATATCAGATCCCAAGATAAACCAATCTTTGGATCCAAGACAGACAGCACCAGAATTCTTGGATCCAGGGCTTCAAAGCCAAAGGACAAATCAGAGAAGGAGCCAAAATTGATGGAGTAGTACTATGAAGGTAGGAGCAGGGAGAACTTCCATCTGAATTTGTGTTGAAAGAAACTTCCTCATGTTTCTGTCCATATCAGCTTCTGTGAGACATCTGGAAGAACGGGAAGAAGCTATGGAAGGAGATCTTGAATGATGCCATCTGTCCAGGAACAGGGATGGGAGCCAAGAGAGTATAGGATCCAAGGAGGATGCATATCTAGTCCTAGGTTGCTACTTTAATTAGGGATGAGCCAGATCTGAAGATACGGATCTGGTATCAGAAGAATTCAGATCCAAAGGTTTGCCTTTAGGATCTGAAGTATTTGTCAGGTCTTCTTAAGTAGTTCTGAAGTTAGATTTGAAGAGGACTGAGAGGAGTCGGGTTGGTCAGAATGTCTTTTCCTGACTTCTTTTTTTATCTGTCTTAGAGGTTTGCGCTCCAGTAAGCAAGTTTCCAAATGCCAAAGGAAGAAGGCCCTTGAGAATAAGTTTGTTCTTCCCGTCCACCAGTACTCTGGGACTGAAGGCTTTACAAATAGAGCAAGAAGACTGTAAATGGTCAGGACCCAAGCAGTAAACATGTAAATCATGAGCATTTGACAACGGCAGTTTATACCCGCATTCATAACACTTTTTGAAACCTGATGGTTTAGCTGCCATTTTAAGCAACTAAACACAGTAGTAAGTAAACTACTCTACACAGAAAAAAATTAAAGTAGAAATAAGAAGTTTTGTTTTAAATATACAGAGTAAGAAAGAAAACTGGAATACCAACAATGGTATTACGAGAACTAGACTACCAACAATGGTAAGAGGAATTACCAAAAGGTAAAAAGAGAAGAAATACCACAAGAATTTACATAGGTTAAGGAAATTAAAAAGGAAAATAGTGAAAGGGAAGTTTTTAAAGCGGTTTATGAGAAAATTCAACTTAGCTTTTAAATAAATGCTCGACAGCTGCAGCGACCATCTGTACGCAAAAGAGATCTGGGGAAAAAGGGGGACTGTTGCATTATGGGAAGGGAGGAGCTCAACAACTTTTAGTATTCACAAGCTGTAAAAAAATGTCTAAGTCAAATCCGAGTATCAGATCTGAACCCATATGCTGAAGAATGAATGAAAATTAACAACATCTGATACTATCTTATATTACCTGTCATTTCTTTATTTAGGAAGGCAGTATATCATGTCAGTATATTCCATTTCATATGCTCTTTCGGCTGAAATAATGGTATCATTCTACTTTTTTTGCATTATTATTTCTATTAGAAACCTCATTTTTTAATTTTATTTCCATGGGGTTGAACTTTGATTTGATGGTATATTATACATGGAAATAAGAGCCACCTCATCATTGATTTTGCATTCTATACAATCTATCCAACCTCATTCATCTCTCAATATTTGTAATCTCCTTTGTGCATGAAATGCCTTCAAATTTGGCCTTTATAATCTGCATGCTCATTTATTTCGTACCAGTAAGGTCTGTTTAATTACCTAAAAGACATGGATATTTCCATTATAAACATCATTCTCCTGAAAAGAATCTTTATTCATGAAATCTACTTTCAAACAAAAAGTATGAAGGACATTTTTATTTCTGTTCATGGCTAGCTTGTAGGAATATTAATTTACTTCACATTTAAACTCATTTTCATTTATTCTTTGTCCTCATTCTTTGTTAATTGCTGATTATTAAGTTAGATTCTCAAAAAAGAAAGTTATTTGACTTTTTCTGTTTTATATATAACACAAATGTCACAATTTTTGAATGTTAGTGTGGGCAGAGAAAATGTTATGCTTTCTTTCTTTTCAATTACACTAGTATTGTATAGTCTGTCTGGGCTTTGAATGATCCCACCTGTTTTTTAAATCTTACTCCTATTTAGACTTTTCTTTTCATTTTTTACTTCCAGTTTCTATAATATCTGCATCCCCAGTTGAAGCTATTGATATACTAAAACATTTCATTGTGGGCCAGCCCACTGTGTTATAGAAGAATAAAGCTCTGACTATGGCCTAGGTGACTTTAGTTCTGTTAGTGCCTTGGGCACATAATACAGCTGGCAGGGAAGATGGGTATGCCCATCTTGCTGAGGATACGGCAGCAGAGCTGGCCACATTCTGTAGTGATCCTTCAGAAGAAAGGGCAGGGCATGCAAATGGTGGGGGGCACAGTACCAGCACTGGGCTCTGGTTGAGCCAGCCACTCGTCTGATGCATAACATAGTAAAGGGAACCAATACAGCAATATTAGCATGGACTAGTCAGTATATCGTGAGCAAGTACTATGATATAAGCCAGGCACTAAGAGAAGGCAGAGTAGTCATAAATGTAGCATGTCATGGGTATGCATTACTGCTGGCCTTGTGAGGGATACTGATTGCCAAATATGGGGAAATATGACTACTGCTCTATGAAGGACTGTTAGGGCTGTGGCAGAGTACAAAGCGTATTAGCAACCCAAATCCTTAGGCATATGGCAGGTCACAGCACTTGGCATAATGTAAGGGCAAGCCATGCCAGGCCTATCTTCCCTACCCTGAAAGTATGGTCACTGCTAGCAGGTCATGTGGCTGAATCAGTGCATCTGCCTGCAGGAGTGTCCATAGGTTTATATTGCTGAAGGCAATGGGTTCTATGTGTAACCACAAAAAAATACAATTAAGGGAAATCTGCTATAACATCTATATGTGGTTATACTATTACAGCTATGGAGTTATCTCTACATCTGGATGGATAATCCATACTTCTTTGAAAGAGAAGCTGATTCTCCTCAGTCTACTCAGGAGCTGAAACATAGTACAAAAATATATATTTAATTCTTCTGCAAGAGCCCTAGTAGTTATAAAGTAGGGTGCACTAAAATGTAGCCACTCTGATGGCATAGAGGGATAAAGCACTGACTATGGTTCAGCCAATACAGGTTCAATTAGTATCACAGGTGACTGACAGAGCTGCAGAAAGTGATCGGTATTACTATCCTGGGATGAAGGGTGGGTCTGTGCTCATCTCCTATGGTGATCCCTAGTGGAGGCTGGGGACAGCAAGATAGGAAGGCATAGTCTCAAAGGGGGAATAGGGTGGAGACATGGCTGAACTGCTGTGGAGGTGGGGTGTAACAATGGACATCTCCATTGCATTGTCTTCCATTTGACATGCCACAGGTCTCACGCATGGGAAGGGTAGGACAGCATTGACCCCCTCCCCAGGATGGCCTTAACATCCCCTCTGGCCCTGATATAAATTTGAGCATTGGACTGGGGGTAGACTGGCAAGCTGGTAGACCCACAGAAAGATATCAGGTACTGAAACATGTATCAAAATGACAGAAGAGTAGAAAGGAAAAGGAAGAAAAAGTTGCACTAAAATGTACCTGCTGTACATATTTACTGTAAATTCAGTAACACGCTATCTGACCTCTTCTGCCTATTGGTGCGGGTCTAGGTGTCACCTCTTGAGATCATTGTTGTGATGTCAGCACTACTCATCACAGCAGGCAATGCTGGTTGCGACAGTCACTGCGCTAGTATGGTTGTGCCAGGTATTCACTTTATACTTGGGACCTTCATAGGAGTCTCGCAGCAGATGCTCCTAATCATCCCTGTACATGATGCCTGTGTATTGTGTGAGTGCAGTTAATTAAATGATCCTGTATGTCATGTGGAGATGGAGGAGGATGAATG
Source organism: Protopterus annectens (assembly GCF_019279795.1). Classification (NCBI taxonomy): domain Eukaryota; kingdom Metazoa; phylum Chordata; order Ceratodontiformes; family Protopteridae; genus Protopterus; species Protopterus annectens. The sequence continues at coordinate 1,622,852,281 of NC_056737.1, forward strand.
GTATAGTTCTGAGAAGGAGTGTCCAGATGTTTGTGGAGTGAATGATTTTACAAACAGTATCCCAGCTGTGGCTGAGAAGAAGGAAGAGACTTTTAACCTGTGTCTCTAAGGAGTGTGATTGGAAATGACCATGCATTTCAAAATATTTTTTTCTGCAGTGTTGTTCACTGGTTGGGGGGGGAGGGGGGTTCATGTACCAAAGATCATCTGTCATAGTCACTGCTGGAAATGTTATGCCCAGCTATGCATCCCTGGTGTTGCTTGGGGGGAGTGGACACCTTTTTCATCTTTGTTTCTGAGATTGCTTTTTGGTGGGGTGGTTCTTCTGGACCAGGGTTGAGGGATCATACTGACAAGTGTAACACTCATTCCGGATGTCATCATTTATTTGTTTATTGATTCTTTTGTTTGTCTGTCAATCTATTTTCATTTGCTGACTGGTAAAGTTTGACTGCATATAAAACCCCTTTTCAGAGGTCCAATGAGAAAAGCTCCACTGATATACTGTAATGGAAGATACAACGTAAATTACCACAGGTAAATTAATAATTAATGCTATCTTTGAGAGTGCAGTATTTGCAAACGATGCACAGTAGCATATTGAACTGGTTCACATTACACACACTGGTACAATCACATAGAGAATGTCACTGGCATGCTCACAGATGACTTGCATTAGGCCTCAGCCTAATGTTGTGATGCACACTTACATACAAAGGCTGGTGATCTTACACCAGAGGACTATGGCCATGGTAACAACATATATGTGTTTTCATTATCATATTGTGCCTCAGGCAGGGAAGGTGACATACAAAGGCATACAGGTGCATCACTAGAGCCTGCAGCACTGCAAGAGTTAATGAGACAGAGAGGAGCGTCCTTAGGGTCTACAGGTGCCCTAGGCAAAAGGGCTCCATGGTGCTCCCTACCACATCACCTGGTGCCCCCATCCTGGTCTACTTACACCAAATATACTGGAAAAGCACCCCTACTACAGCGGCGCCCTAGGCGGCCACCTAGTTAGTCTATGCCTAAGGCCGGCTATGGGGATAGATAGGGTAGAGAGAAACACAGTTTTAGCCATCCATAGTTGAAGTGGAGTGTGTATGTGTGATGTTATGGGCCCATGACACGCAGAACACGTCACACTACAGATATTAATTTCTGATGGCAAGGGATTTTCCTCACAGGTGCATATTGCTCTTTTATTTATGTCATAATAGGAATCAACTAAATGATACATGCTATTTTAAAATGAAAGTGCATATTTATTGTAATTTTTCATACTATTCTAACATAGCTGTTATATAGAAGACAAAACGGCATGATATCAGCTAAACTAAGAATTCAATGCATTATAATGCAAGCATAAGCTTAACCTACCGTATGATGCATTTACAAATATCTGGAATACAAGACAAATTAGCGATACCTATTCATGCTAACACAGAGCAACAAAGGAATGTCCAGAAGTTCTTGTCATGGGCATATGGAAGTGAAATCATGTTTCATTTCTTTCTTGCTTTCTATGGTCACATGTCTATAGGAGATAAAAGTTTCTGTTTCATACACATTGTCCTTCTGCATGTACAGACAAACAATTCTTGATCATGTCACCCAGACACTGTGTATATTAAAAAGTGCACTATTACCATATTTCTCAGTGTATCAAAACACATACAAAACATTTAGTAATATACTATTATATACTCAAAGATATTTACTATTGCATAACTATTCTGTGCCAATCTGACTTGTAATTGCAATTAGAAAAAAAATATACACAAACCCATTTGAAAGATGCAAATGCATACAGTGCTTTATGTAAAAATAACATTCTGTTCAAAAGGTATCTAACATGTCAGAGGCACACACACAACCACCTACTGTCTTCTGCAACAAGGCAAGCACCTGCACCAGCAGCATTTACCTTTTGATAGGTCAGATATTACATGGTGTATGGCAACTGTGGACTTTGTTGTATGGGATACTGTGATGTGAGGTAGAGGGGTATAGCAGGCCAGCAACTTACCGTGTTTCTGTTCTCACATTTTCAGAGCAAGACGCTTGAGAAGAACAGGAAAATAATGGAGAAGTTCTCCCAGGCAGACAATAACATTGTGAGTTCCTTACTTTCTTTACTCATGGATCTAAATATAAAGCAAATAACAAAGGCCTTGTTCCTTTGTTTAAACACAGCTTGCTAGAGAGGAACCATTCACCTTGGTCCTTGCCTCCAACCTTCATATATCTTCCTTATTATCATTCTGCCCGGTTATTCAAATGCTAACATCGTCCCACTCATGAAGTCCCAACTGACACAAATGATTTATCTGCATCATGATCAACCAAACAGCAATAGTGGTATGTTCTTACACCCTGCTTCATCATGGATCATCACTGTTCTACTAATGTTCTCAAATGTTTGCCTTTCCTCCACAAAACCACAATGATCGATACATCAGTTTTGGCAACACCTTTGTCATTCTCTGAGCTAATTATAAACATAAGCACTTTATAATCATGGTTTAAAATTGAAATGGGTCTATATAAAACTGGGTCTAAAGGGTCTTTTCCCACTTTGGGTAATACAACCAACACAGTGCAGATGGAGCATATGTGTATTAAAGAGGTTATTTGTTCATAAGCTGGTTTTGCATTGCTCCAATATTTAATATTTTATAGTTGGAGGGTTACTAATGATAATCCCTTATGCTTTCATAGCCAATGTGTTTCTGCTAACAATATGGGGCATACCTCTAAACTTTCTGTGATTTTTGCTCTGATCTTCCTCAAACTGGTGATTTAGGGAGGAAAGAGTTGCATTTTCTGAATGCAATATTCACATGCTCTTATTCTCTCATTATTCAAATTAATAGTACTACTATATGCAGTGCCCCTCTTTTTGGTTATCTTTCTCCTATGCTGGAGATAAGAGGCTGAGATGGGATAGATCATGACCGTAGTTTCCTTTCTGTGGGGGTTAGTGTTGGAGATGTAAATTTGTGATCTTACACAGCTCACATTTAATAAACAAGGAAAAATATTAATCGCAGCTGCCCTTGTTGTGACTTTTATGAATCTGTAATACCTGTTTTTTTTCTGACTGTAATGGCAAAAAGTTACTAGAATACTAACAAAATAATGAGACAGAGATCAAAACCAGGGTCATTCTGCAGAATTTAGGATAGAGATGAGAAGAATAACCTGGTGTCAGTGAGATAAGTGTTATTATTTGTACAGCAATGCTTGCAGTGATCAACCATATATTTTGGTAGTATTTCTCAGTGTGTGATTTGTGTGGGTAGCTGAGATGAGATGAATGGCACAATTAGATAAGTGTTGTTACTCTTTTGACAATAATGCTGGCAGTAATCAACCAGATATTTTGGGCAACATGTCTGACTTTGTGATTTGTGTGGACAGTTTATTATAGCAATCAGATAACTGAACTTAGTTCTGCACATGCAATTAGTATTGTTACTATTTTTGCAATGATGCAAAGAATTGTACTAAATAAAGTGGATTGTGTATTGGAGCTCTCTTGGACTACTGGTTCGTTTTTCGCTAATACATAGAAAGTGACTACCTATTTTGAGGTTGGGGGATAGGTACTATTCCTAGATGTGATACATGTATCCTCACAATCATTTATTTTTCAGTTTATTGTGAACTTGTGCCTAGTTATGGTGAGTACATAACTTTAAAATCTAATGTTGTCCTTTTCATTCTTCCTCAGTGGATGGGACAAAGTCCCCAGCTATGTTAATCTTGGGTGGGCCTCATGGAAGAATATTCCAGAGAACCACTGAGCCAAAAGCAGCTCTGCTTCTGGATATTAGATCCCATTTACAATGAGTAACAAAGGTATGAGCACTGGACAATGTTGCTGCTGTGCAGATATCATCAACAGATGTTCTTGACCAAAAGGCAGATGAAGCAGCCATGGATCAAATCAAGTGGGCTCTAGGTGGTCTTGGTAGAGAAATACCTTGTTGAGAATAGGTCCAAGAAATGCAATTAGTAATCCATTTAGCCAATGTAACATTAGAAATTGTATAACCCAGCCAATTTGATAAGAAGGACTCAAATAGTTGATCTGATATTCTAATTTATTTCATTCTGTGTAGATAAAAACATAATTGTCTGTGGACATCCAGAACATGTAGCATGTATATTCCTTTGTTTGATAAATCTAGAAAGAAGACTGGTAAATGAATGCATTAATTAATGTTAGATTCAGAAGCCACTTTAGGTAAAAAGAAGGGTTTGTTCATAAGGTAATCCTGTCTTAATGGAAAATAATGTAGGGAGTCCTTGATGAAAGAGCTTGAAGTTCAGAAATTCTTTTTGCAGAAGTGATGGCTATTAGAACGGCTGTTTTCCATGACAAGAATTTTATATAATTTTTTGCTGAAGGTTAGAAGGGTTTCTCCATCAAACTTTGAAGTACTACAGTTAGAGCCCAGGGAGGTGAAGGATCATTTTTGGAGCTTTAAGGAGAAAAATGGACCTCATAAATAAAGACATAGGGAATTTGCAGACTTTGGATCCAACCCTTTTTGGCTGTCAAGGTCAATCATGCCTTTTGCCTTTTAAACTTGACTTTTTTTTTAACAGTCCAAAGCCATTTTGATGAGGGAAGGAAAGGCAGTCAGCCTAGCTCGATCTGGCTAAGCTACCTTAGATACAACCCCCTCATTGAAAAAATCATGAAAAAACATCAGCTTAAATATGTTAACCCATACATCAAAGATGGTGGGCAAACTGGCTGAGTGACAGAAACCACAGGGGTCAGTTGCTGGCGCCTCAAAGCCTGTCACAAGTGTCCACAAGGTGTCCACACCCCTCAGTCCCAGTCTTTTTCCACTTTTTTTTTGGCATTTAAGCAAACAAAGCAAACACAAGGTTATGAGGTTTGCAAATGACTGCAAACTGAAAAACTGCCACCCAGCCATACACAAACACAGATATCACACAGATAGGTCTCAGAGAAGTCTCAGCGACTTGCCAAAGCCATGCCCAGCCATGGGTTAAAAGCCAAAAATGCATAAAACCCTTCAACAAAAACAAAGGTTACCCCTAGCCCAAAATCCAAAAAATAGGTGGCAGAGCACAGAAGAAGAAGGGGACCAGGTTGACCAAGATCTTGTCAGTGTTGATAGTGTTCTGCACCCCCCAATAATAGGTAGGACCTTCTACATTGCCCTCATTATTTACATGATCATTTCTCATCTAGATTCTAGGAAGTTATAGTCTCCCTTTACACATCATCATCTCATCCAGACCAATGATTGAGTACAATGCCATTGTGTAGATATGTATCTGACCCCAGGCCAGCTGCAGCTGCCACAAAAGGCAAAAGAAAAAAGGCAAAAAAAAGATCAATCTATGCTATGCTGCCCGACTGAAAGAACTTTCCAGCTCTATTCAGTCTTACTGCTCAGGTGACCTTTGCCTGCTAACATACAAGGCCATGTGTCAAACCCAGATTTGATGATATCTTCACACCAAAAAAATCTAGATCCATCAGAGCCACACAAGGAGGCGGAGACTTAAACGACGGACATTAATAGTATGGTGCTGGAGGGAGGACCATTTCATCACCCAAACTCAGCTGCTGCTGTGGAAAATCACGGTACATGTGAGGCAGAGCACCTCGCTGGCCTTGTTCTTGTTCAAGAGAAATCTTGACCAGGAGATGGAGATTATCCCCAGAAATTACCTCAGTGTCACTGCTTGACAGAGGCACAGCAATATAACAGGTATATAGACAGTTACTAAAGCTATAAACGTAAACCACAAAACAACAAAGGAGGGGCTTGGCGACTGCCCTCCGGGCAGATAGCTAGCCCTAGTAAACCTAAATGCCTTTCATAAAGGCTTTACATAATTTGGAACAAGCCAAACAACATTTTTTATCTCCTGTATGAAAATTTGAAAAGACTGCCAATTACAGTTTAATCATAGAAAAACTAGCTCCTTCTTTAAAAAGAAAAAAAAAAGTCAGAAATTCAAGAATGGTAGAAAAGGGGTCAACATTATTTTTCAATGCCCAAAGAGAAAATCTCTTCCATTTGCTCTAGTAAATTTGTTTGGTGTAGTCTTTTTATGAGGATAATAAAATATTACCTACTGGTGAAGAAAGCCTGGGCTGTCTGGCAATTATTGGAACTGGACAAACCATGTTGTTAGTTTGAGGGCTGGAATATTCAGATAACTCATCCCTGAGTGGTTTGAGAGGAGATCTAGAGTTGCATCCAATCCACTATCTGGGGAGGATAATGAAGATGAGACAAAAGGAAGGGAAACCACACCTGTCAAGGTCAGTAAGTGACAATGAAGATGGCTGAGCTCTTCAACAGGATTGTTTTCTGTAGGAATTTGTGAATCAAAGGAAGTGGAGGATAAGTGTAAAGGAGTCTGGATGGTGAAATATGAACTACAGCATCTCTTGGTGACTCCCCCTGAGGGGATAACAGAGCAAAGTACCTGCTGCACTTGTTGTGGGGGGATGCAAACAGGTCCCAGCAAGGTTGACCCCAATGACAGAAAATTTCCTCCTCCACTGATTGCTTGAGAGAACACTCATGGGCATCAGAATGGACCTGCTTAATTTGTCCACTAGCATGTTGGTTTTCCCCAGAATGTGCATTGCAACTACAAAGTGGTTGGTGGAGATTTCCCACTCTCACACTCTCATAGCCTCTCAGCAGAGAGGGTAAGACTAGGTTCTCCCTTGTTTGTTGACGTACCAGACTACAGCACATTGCCAGTCTGAATTGCAATAGTCCCTAGAGGAACAGCATCTTGAAATGCCTGCAATGCTAATAGGAGTGTTCTCATCTCCAGGACATTGATATGTGAATTGGTCTCTTTTGGGGGGCCATGTGCTTTGGACCATCCTTCCCAAGTAATGCCCCCCTATCCCAACTGGGAGGCATCCATAGTCACTGTGGCCAGTGGGGGTGGCAGAAGTCGACATAGATAAATGTCTGACTAGATCCACCAATGGATGTGATATTTGCAGACTGGTGTAAGCTTGACTGTAAGGGATAGTGGTTGTCAAAGAATAGACCATTGAGCAGCTAAAGTCTATTGAAGAGCACGTATATAGTATTGTGCTAAAGGAAGTAGTACTATTGTGGCTGCCATAGACCCCAGTGCTCGAAGAATGAATCTGGCTGCAGAAGTTGGAAGGGATAGAATATGCTGAACCTGGGATTTGATTGTGTCTATGTGATGAGTTGGTAAGGATGCAATTTGTGTTGTCATGTTCAAATATGCACAAATAAACTCCAGACTGTGTACTGGTGTTAGATTCAATTTAGTGTAATTCATTGTTATTGTCAGTGAGTGACAAATCTGGAGCAAATAGCCCCTGGATTGTTGAAGGAGATGCATGGAGGGAGTGATGAGGAGCCAGTCATCTAAATATGGAAACACCAGGAATCCCTTGAGTCTCAAGTGAACTGCCACCACTGCTATACATTTAGTGAACACCCTGGGGGCTGTGGAAAGTCCAAAGGGCAAGGCTCTGAATTGGTAATGACTGCCTTCTAGCCAAAAGAGCAAGTATCTTCGGTAGTGCCTGTTTATTATGATTTGATGGTATGCATCCTGAAGATCTATACAGCGCATCCAATCATCCTTGCAAAGAAAAGGCAGGATAGACTGGACCATGACCATTTGGAACCTTGACCTTTTCACATAGAAATTCACCTTACTCAGATCCAAAATTGATCTCAGGTCCCCTGGCTTTTTGGGTACTAGAAAGAAATATGAGTAAGTTCTGAATCCTATTAGGTCTGGTGGTACCTCTTGGATGACTCTTTTGTCTAGCAGCTTTTGAATTTCTTCTGCAGCCTTCCTTTGACTTTGTGGAACGTTGGAAAGCTTCTTTTTTTTGTAGATTGGGGGTTGGAAAAATGGTATGGAGTAGCCACTGATATTACTTTCAGCACACATGAATCTTTTGTTATAATAGCCTAGGCATCTGGGTGCAAGGCAATCGTCCCCTGACTGCCTCCAGAGGTGGGCAGTTAGCTCTTCAGGAGCACTGAAAGGGTATGTCTGGAAAGGAACTACAGAAATCTTGATTTTGCAGGCCTCCTCTGCTTCTGGGGGAATATCTACCATTAGAACTGCCACCTCTGCCTCTGTAGGAGTTGTCCCTGTGCAAATCTTAGAAGAGTCCCTGAGGTTTTTGGAACCACATTTTTTTACCGCCTCTTGATTTCTAGAGATGGTTCATTGAGGGGTTGAAAACTTGATTTCTGTGGCAGACAGGGGTCTGTCTTTCTTGTTTGCTGCAGGTAAGCATTTCTTTCACAGATGGACAAAGTAGAAATGCTCCAGCAAAGGGATCATTGATGAAAAACTTCTTGAAAGGCTCTGAGAAGTCACATAGCCACATCCAGGCATGTCTCCTTATGGCAATGCCTGAACCAGCAGTCCAAGAGATGCCTCATGGATATGCTGGAAATTGACAAAAGAGTGCCAGCTGAGAATTGGATCTTTTCAAATCCTCTGCAGACACAGACTCAGAGAGAGAATTTGGTAGCTCCTTGGTCAAATCTCTCTGCAGTCTTGTGAAAAGTGCCATGTAGTTAAGAGACCGCAAGGCAAGTGTCACTGAGGCAAATATTTGCTTTCTGAATCTATCCCATGCCCTAGACTCTCTGTTTGGTGGGTGGACAAATGAGCTTTGTTCTGCTAGCTCTTTTTTAGTGGCTACCACCACAGCATCTACAGGGACTCTTTTGCTCCAGAGGGTTCTATCCTTAGGGGGAGCTAAGCATTTATCAGGTCATCTCAGGATAGGCTCAATGATATCTGGCTCCTTCAATGTCTGGAGGGAAACTAAATCATTGAGCTCATCTGCAAGGGAGGTAACCCAAGACATAGATGAGCCAGAACCAAAAGCTTCCAAAAATACTGATTCCTCTGGAGAAGGATTATTGGAATACCAACCACCTTTCTGCCTAAGGATCTGTAATATGTTTCCAAAGGAGACATCATCTGGTGGTGATCTGAGGACTCTTCTCCTTCCTTGAAATCAGTATCCTCAATGAGAGATTCTAGCAGGGAATCTATGTCCACTTCTTGCACGTTCTCTTCCGATGGATCTCTTCTGGCAGATGTTCAGGGGAGGTATCAGAAGAGAAAGGGAGTTCTTCTATGGAAACTGATTGGAAGCTAGCTGTAACAGGCTGTCCCTGTGGCATAGGCCTGATGGACTCAGAGCTCGGAACCAAAAGGGCAATAGGGAGTGGATCCGAGAAATGAGAGACTGGATCTCTGGGAAGAGAAAAAAGCCTTTCCACAGCCTTGGAGGCAGATAGACCTGGAGAAGCCATGACCACCCGCAATGGAGCTGAAACTTCCAGTACAGGTAGATCATGACTCCTACTAGGACTTTGCTTTGAGTAGGGAACCTGACCCAAGCTTCCAGTGCTGAAGATCTGAGGGGCAAGGATGGCTCCAATAACAGTAGAGTAGATCCTAGCCCCATGGATCCTGCACTGAAGCTTCAGGTCTGGGACCTGTTCTGATCTGAAGGTATAGGTGCAGGGATGGAGTCAGAGTCGAAGAAGTGATTTCCTTGGATCTGACTCTGGACCTGTCAGATACTGGGGCTCAAAAACTAAAGGATAGATTGGAGAATGAGAAAGTATTGTGTGAGTAGTGGTTGGAGGACTCACGGATCCAGTAGGGGACAGAGCTGGAATGACCCCCATCTGGATCTGAGCCCTGAGAAATTTTCACATCATCCTATCCACATCTACTTCTGAGAGACTTCTGGATTACTTGGAGGATGCGGTGGACTGGGACCTAGAATGCTTCTGGGGGGTTTGCATGAAGGGAGAGTGCAGGCAGAGAGAGATGAGAGATTGGAGAATTTGAATTGATTGTGAAATTCCTTCCTTGATTGTGTGACCCCTAAGGTTTTCGAGATCCCTAGGATCCAGACCAAAGACCAAAGCTGTGCAGAAATTAGAATCAGATCCAATGATTTAAATGATCACTTCATGAAATTCAGATTCAGGATGGTCAAAATCAGGTTCATTTAAAGAAGATTTTCTTTCTTCTAGATTTAGGATTTTTTGAAGGTGGAGAGGAACCTTCTTTTTAGAGATTTAAGTCAGTTAAGAAGAAGAAGAAGAAGAAGAAAGAGAAGAAAGAATAGTTTTTCAAGACTTTTTCAAATAAGTTTTTCATAGTGGTTTGCTGTGTAATTAGTAGACAAATACTTCAATTAGTACCCAGATGGGAGACTTCAAGACAATAGGAGATGCACTTGTGGTATATAACAGTTTTGTATTTTTTGCCCACTTGTATTATTTTTTATGCCACAAGAAGTGTATCCTTATCCCTTGTCCCTACAATAAAAGGAATTTGTCAAACAAAAAAAATTTTGGAAAAATTTTTTTTTTTTTTTTTAATAAGAAAAAAAAAATTTTTGAAAAATAAAAGAAAACCTTACCTGAGAGAAAAAGAATTACAATACATGATAAAGTAGAAATTAGATTGTGAAAAAAAAATAAATGAAAATAGAAATACCTATTGAAAAAAAAGAAAAAAGATAATAAAAAAAAAAGGGAAGGGAAAAATGAAAAAAAGAATAAAAAGAAAGGTTAAAATAAAAGAGAAAATAAAGTTTTTTAAGCAAAAATAAAAACTCTACAGTTATACTCTCAAAATGATAAACTCTCATCAAAGGACTCTGGCAGCCAGGTCACATCATTATGGGTGGGCATGAGCTAGCGGGTATGGATGGGGGCTGATTTATGGTGAGTATGGATCACAAGAGATGGGATACAAGTTTAGTAGCATGTTCGAGAGGAGAAGATCCAAAACAACATCAGAGCTAATTTTATTTGTGACATCTTTAACTTTTACTATCTTTTTTTAATTTTTTTTTAACTTTTAAGCTAATCAACCTGTTTTCAAGTGTCCTGCCATTCAAACAACCAGAAACACCATTTTTTCAGCCCTTTTCTAAGAAAAATTTTTTTTTACCAACAGGACTTTTTTACACCACATTTTCTGCAAGACTAATTAAATTGGCATTAGGACAGGCCAGCTTCTTTCGCATATCTGCATGGCGCATTTCTCTGATGTTTTCTCAACTCTTTTTGGCTGCAATCTTGGATTTCTTTCTGTTTCTTTTTTTCTTTTTTTTCATTTTTGCCTCATTTTATTGATTTTTTATTACTCATTTTAATTTTTATTTAACTATGTGCCATTTATTTCACTTGTTAACTTGTTTTTTACATATCTATTGCCATCAATATCACTTGCTTTATGTACTTATTAGCCTATCCCTTGTTTATATTTTTCTTTATTTTATCTTTTCTTTTTTTTTCCATCATTTCTTACATTTAAGGTATTCTTTCTTTAATGAGTGTTGCATCTTTGATTATTATCTGTGTTGATTCTGTTCTGTAGCTTACTATCATAAGCAGAACAATCTTGTTGGGGAAAGAGCATTCTTGTAAATAAAAAAGTTTTCTAAGTGCTGCTTTTTCCTTTTTTTCTTGTTAAAGTTATAGAACTTTTTTAAAGATGTGCTTTCCCTGTTTTGAAAGCACCTTTAAAAAAGAGCGTATGTTGTTTGTGTGCTGTCCTTTTAGGAAAGGTAAGTAATTAGGAATAAGTGGTTTAAATCCAAATGTTCATTTTTAAATCAAATTTTTTTTAGCCATATATTTCTTTTCAAAATGTTCATTTGTGTTTTTTATTTCTGTTCTGTGTATGTCAGAATACTTGAAAAGGCTTGCAGATAAAATATATGTGAAAAATTAAAAATATACTCTTTAAAACTTATATTCAAATATATTCAAATATCCTTATTCATTTAATGTATAATATTTTTTCAGAAAATTAAAATTTATTTCTAAACTTAGTAAATACACTTAATATAATATATAAATAGTGACACAGAAAACCAGATATAAAATACATGCATTATATATAATATAAAAACCAGTTATTCTATCAACTTTAAAAATTTTAAGACTAATATTATAAATTTGAAATAAATTTTTATATTCCTATTTATGGCTTTGTCCAGATTTCTTGCTCTAAGAGGTTGAGAGATATGCTGAGGTATTTTAGGAGCTCTAAGGCATTATGGGTAAAGGGAGGAGCTTAAGAGTCAGATCCAAGAGTCATAAGTAAATGCAGCTGAGACAAATCTAAGGATGGATCCAAGACCCATTCATGAGGAATTAAAGAAAATGACATCATCAGATCCAAACATTTGAACCATCAATTATTTATTTAATCTGAGTTGCTGCTACTGATCATGTTCTTATTTTTGTACATATATCAGTTGCTCTATATTTCATTCAGTCTGAAGAAGTTCTATGTTTCATTCACAGTTTCATTCACAGTATGATGAAGTCCTGTTCAGGACAAAAGCACTTATTGTGATTAATAAAAAATTGGGTTCCCTTGTTTTCACTACAGTTTTGTCATTCTGTTTGCATTAATCAGCAGTTTTGGACTTACCTGACTTTGTTGTGTTTTATTTATTGATTCTTGCTTAACAGTATTTAACATTATCTTGGTACCCAAGCTATTGTATATTCTTAATGCATGTCTAGTGCATCCTTTGAAGGGGAAAGTTAGCCACTGGCAGTACAAGATGTCCATTTTGTTCTGGAATCCATAACAGTATCTTTCTCAAGTTACACTTGGAGCCAACAGTAGCATTCAGTTGTGATATTTCTCTCTCTGTATTCTAACTGGGCATTTACATATCTTCACTTTGTGGCCCACTCCAGCCTACCTTGCAACCTGAACAACTGAGGAAGATGAGTGCCTAAATCACAGTTTTCAACTACTGTCTGCTAAGTTCAGCATTATTCCTGTTGACTTGGCTTAGTGTCTATCTTTGCTGTCCTAAGAGACTGAAAAATGTTTCAGTCTATATCCATATGTAGCCTCGGCATTGATAATAGCTAAAAAATTTATTTTTCCGTCTTCCATGAAATAAGTGAAGCTGAACCTGTTTAGGTATTCATGAATTTAAGTGGGTTTTTACTCTTGCTGAGAGGAAGTGACTGCAAGATGGGCAAAGAAGGGCCTTAGTCAATGGCAACATTTAATAATTGATGGAATGGTATTTGATTTTATAGCTACAGCAGCAGAATTTGGCTTAGAATCTGGGGGTTAGCTGGTCTATAAGGTAATAGATAAAGTAGACACTGAGTGGCTGTTCTACAAGGTATTTGGAAAAGAAGAGGCTCTTGTATTATTTCAATTGTAGATTTAACGGCCTTGGTTGTGACGGGAGGCTTTTATTTCTTGTATTTATCATGCCCTTATGGATTTGGTGAATATCCTCAGGATTCAGTTTTAGAATAGGTTGCTGGTCTTAATGCGATTCGGCCTGAGGGATTGGTCAATGACTTAATTTTTGTGACATCTTCTTGTGCCTCCTTATCTATACAATTAAGGTTATTTATATGGTGCAGCCTACATCTATCATGCTATACTATTTTGTCTTTGTAAAATACTTCCTGGGCAAGTAATTTGATGATGCAGATGTGACAATGGCAGAGCTGGTGACTGGAAAGATAAATTTGCCACATGACCAAAACCTGTGTCTTTTTGAAGGAAGTGTGGCTGTATTTGGGGGTGGTGATTGTGTAAAATACTATTGTAAAGTTGTTTGGGGTACTCCTAACACAAGATATCCCCATTGCTTTGCACCATTTGTTATGCGGATCTTAGCAAATATCCAGGAATCTATTAACCAGACCAACCTTCAGTTGAAAAAGTGACCTTTGCAGTTCGGAACATTTTATCATTTTCAAATTACATTCAGAACTGATATTAAACATAGTGCTAGAGTAACCTTTCTCTGATGTAGAATGAGGTAATATAAGGTTGATGCATTTTGACCAAGAGATATTATGTAATGTTGTGGTCATCAGGAATGTAACTTAAAATTGTTGCTAACATCAATAATGGATATTGTGTTTTGGCTAAGTATTATGTTTCTGTCATTTATATAATGAGGTTGTACATTGTCACTTAGTTTAATAAGCAATGTTAATTGCAAATTATTAGGCCTGACCGGAACCTTGCCTATTTTCCATGTCCAGTATTATGTATTCCTATTAATTCTCTTTTTTCTTATTTTTGACATTGAAGTTATTATTATTATTATTAGTATTATTATTATTATCATTATTATTATTATTAAAAGGAAATGAATTTTGGTTATGTGGAATGTCACCTCACTACTGAATAAGGAGCTGTGCTTTTGTGGAAAGTGAATAACCCTGGCTAGGTATAGCTGCTCTTACCTTTACACATTGGTTCTGGAATATGACCTCTCATTTTGACATAGTCTGTTTTCTTGAGTTGAGATATCCCTGGTGTGTGTGTGTGTGTGTGTGTGTGTGTGTGTGTGTGTGTGTGTGTGTGTGTGTGTGTGTGTGAGGATAATCACAGGCTCCCAGTTGGACACCATATAAATGAAGTATCTGCCAGTAGATGAGGTGTTCTTCTCAATGACACTGTAAGCTGCAGAAAGAAAAACTTTGTCTAATGGTTGCTGACATACTGTTTGAGGCTTTGTCTGATGTTTGCTGACATGCTGCTTGAGGTACATTGCATTTTTTGCAGACTGCATGACTGGTGTTTAACAAGGTACTGCCTACTGATTCTTTAGTCCTACTGGAAGACTTCAACACTCAGAATAATGATGGTACCTGTAAAGTCATTAAACAGTTCCACAGTGGCAAAGCACTGGGAATGGATGATTGCTGAAACTCCTGAATATACCTGGGGTATCATAGTTATCACACATTTTAATTGTTGCAAGCAAAATATCACAACACCTATAAACTGGTGACTTTGGCAGACTGTGGTGGTGGTCCTTGTTTTCAAAAAGAGGAATGAGTGTTATTTCATTTATAGAAGGATCACATCCCTCTGCTTCCCTAGGCAAGTCAATGCCAGGGTGTTAGAAAGGAGGTTTAATTTGGTTCCCTATAACAACCTCAAAGGCGCACTTACCCGAATACATAAACACCGACATGTCTTCATCAAACCACGAAAACATTGATCATCCTGAAGTGGGAAATCCGAAATGTCGAATCGTCATGGTTGGCCCTTCTGCGGTATATCTCCATAAGGTGTGTGATAGTTACGGACCTTAGGGTTGAGGTGCGGGTTAAAGTAAGTGCATAGATGGTAATGTATGTGAGATTTGGTGTAGGGTTAGAAGTAGGGTTTTGTTAAGTGTATGTGTGTGGATTATTTATTTTGTTTGGGTATAGCTTCTTAAGGTAAGTGTGCGATAGTTACGGACCTTAGGGTTAGAGTGCGGGTTAAGATAAGTGCATAAATGGTGGTATATGCAAGATTTAGTGTAGGGTTAGAAGTAGGGTTTAGTTTAGGGTTAGAAGTAGGGTTTTGGTTAGTGTATGTATGTATGTGTTTATTTAGTTTGTTTGGGTAGGTAGTATGTAGCGGGTGGTGGGGTGGGACAACTATGACTGTTCGAGTTTTTGAATTTCGCCATTTAGGGTGTTCGGTGTATTCGCAGTTCGTGGAATATGTGTCAGTGTTTATGTATTCGTCAATTAGGGCTTTCGGTCTTTCAATATAGACCCCTTAATTCAGTGGCCAAACTTTTAATTTAGGAGTATCCAGTGCTCATACCACAATGGAGTAAAAAATCAGTATCATTGACAGCATACAATTATCCAGAAAGAAATGTTTAATAAAGCTCTTCTTACTGATATATTTTTCTGTTAGTTAAATATGACTCATTTTGATGAACAAAATCGATGTTAGTAAAAAGAAAAGTACCAAATAACAAAACACATAAAGCAGTAACTGAAATGCTATTTACTTAGCACTGCTTTGTGCAATTTGTTTGGTTTTGTTCTGCTTAGCACATTCGAAGCCTTTTTGCTGCTTTTTTTTCTGTTTAAAATGAACAGTATTAACTGCTTCAGATTAGCACAGGCATCACCAAGCAGCAGATTCACTGATAGCTATCAAGTTTGAGAAGTTATACTGTGAAGACTGAAACAGATCCCCCCCCAAAAAAAAAATAACTAGTTGATTATAAGTTTTAGTGAATGTGTAGCTATGAATCTAATTCTGTAAGACACACTGTGAATGAAAAGGTAGTAAAAGATGTGTTTGAAGACTCCAACCAGAAGAAAATCTCATGTATCTGAATTTGTTTCAGAATTTAGAAATTTGCACAGAGACTTTGTAGTGTGTACTGTGCAAATACAGTACACTAGTTAGCAACATTTCACCATAACAGGAGCTTCTGCTTATAATATGTATGATGAAAGGAGATACTGCCAGCACAGCTAGCTGGAATTTTGTAAATAATTATATGTCATTGATGAATATCGAAATGATTTATACAAGATGCTTCTGTTACAAATGTATTAGAACTGTAAGTGATGTGTATATCAAACTGCTTGTACAGACATGTGTGTTAAAAAGGTGTTTGCAAAGTTCTGTTTGAAATGTAACCACAGTGTGCCCTACTGGAAGAGAACAGAAATGTACATGCACTAGTGTAACTGCTTACATGTATATATTTTAACAGTGGAAACTGGAATACAGGAGGTTAACCTCAGTCCAGCAAACTTTAGAAAAAATATCTGAAATTAAATTACTTTATAGGCTATGCCATAAAGTTTTCAATGCAGCTAGAGACACAGAGTATGTGCTAGTAAAGCTTTCTGTATTGTACTTGGAGTGAACTAATTGCTATGTTTGAACCATGAAGGAATGCAATTGTTTTATGACTTCCAGCATCTGCCAAAGATCTGAGGAAAAGCCCTTGTCTATATATTTTTACAGGTAGATGCTAAATGCTGCCAGCTTCTAGCAATGGGGGGTTTGGCCTGGGAGATGACAAGAAGTGATGTTATCCTGCAAACTATCCCAGCAGTAATATTTGAAATATTCTTTTGAGAAGTCTCTTAGTGAGACAGAGCATTCTGTATTCTGTCTGGGACCTGGTAACAAGCACCATTCACACATATCTGCCTTGCTGTATTAGTAAGTTCTTAGCTTATAGTATACTTCTCTTAGATTAAGTCAGGCATATAGTGAAGCTTAGTTTAGATATTTTTCTTTATTTATTTTAGACTGACCTGCAATGTTGTTTTAAATATTTCCTGTGGTTTTGAATTCTCATGTCACTGTGAATATATATTTAGTATTTTCTTATTATTAAATATATCTAAACCTCACATTGTGGCTGATCTGTGTAGAGATATTTAAATTTTGAGAGTACTTGCATATTTATTTGGTGACTCTGTGTGGGACACCCCTAATAGCCTTGCTCTTGGTCAAACTACCATTTCTATTAATAGTAATATTACACAGTAAGATTAGACACTTTTCGTTAAGGGTCTTAAAGTAGCTGATAAGGAGTGACTAGTGGCAGTGATAACCTTAAAGTCTGGGCAGAAGGGGGCATAGCTAGTAAGCCTGTGCCAGCCACTCCCAGGTGTGTGTGTGTGTGTGTGTGTGTGTGTGTGTGTGTGTGTGTGTGTGTGTGTGTGTGTGTGTGTGTGTGTGTGTGTGTGTGTAAATCAAACCTCAAGGAGTATGTGTGTCAGCTACTTTGGCAGTGACACGAAGCACTGGTTGGACAAAGAGTGTGCTGGAGGTCTTGGCTTGGTCACTCAGCTGAGATGTCAACTCTATAGCTGTGCCAGTGGGGAGTCTTATTGAGGATCTGGAGAAAGAAGTAGAAACCAGCCCTGGACGTTATTGTGGTCTCTGTGTGTTCTTAGAGGAAAATGCAGTTGATGCAGAGAGCTGCATCTTGAAATACTGTGTGTGTACCTGTTATCCTCCCAGTGAATGGCTCCCACTGTTGCCAGTGGTATGCATTGAGGCTCCTTGATTAATAGTTCAGTGGTGGGTCGTCACAACATGGATTACAAGTTTTTCTCATGGTTAATTAAAAAAGAAAGTAATAGGAGGACAGAGGCCGAAAATCAGGACAGATTATAAATAGCTCTCATACAAACTTAGAAAGCTGATAGAAAAAAAAAAGCTTTGCACTAACATGCATTTTCTGAAGTCTTAAATGTCTGTTGTTATTGATTGATATCAATCATCAAGCATTTGACAGAAAACCACGTATTTTATAAGAAGGAGACCAACAATATGAGGCAAAAATCTAGAAATTCTGCTAAATTCTAGTCAGTTGACTTGAAGAACTGAGAAGAGCTAATTTTGGGGTTTTTTTTCCCTTTTTCTCCTGAGCTTGTCTGAGGGGTGTGGGAACTGAGCCACCAGACTAGGAGGGAACAAAAAGATCATGTTCTTTTCCTAGCTTTGAGTTGCAACTTTGTGTACTTGTGCTATTGCATGCTGTAGTTTGGTTTGCAATCTTTTGCAATTCATTCACTCTGAGTCATAATTTCATCTAGCATTAAAGTTCCGGATGATACCAGAAGGAAAGTATGTTAAATAATGTGAAGTAATGGAGAATAATATTCTAATCTGTGTTGGAAAGTCATAGATTGCATCAATAGGCCAAGATATAGTATATCTATTTGTACTTGAATATTTCCTGTTAAACAATTACATTAAATATAATTCATTTATTTTGTAGTACCATGGGTTCAGCCATGTAAGTTAGGCAAGAACATAAAAGCCTACTACACAGTTTGGCTGCCAATTAAGTTTATGGCATCGTATCTTTCAGCCCTGATGACAGGATGTCAACTCTATCCTCACTGTTATTGTGGGTGTTTATCGAGCTGGTTTCAGTATGTCTCTTTTCCTGAACATCCATACCTGTTCAAAGCCCATACTACTAGACCAAAACATTAGGAATCTGCTAGTTTTGCATTTCTTGCATTCACACTGAGTTTGATAAACCAGAGCACTTAGCCATTTGTTGCTCCCTGCAAGCCTTTTGTTTGAATAATCAGTGAACCAGTATGCCAAATTAGCATATTTTGTTATAAGGATATTTTTTTGTTGTTTTTTTTTTTTGTGAACAGCACTAACCTATATCCATCGCAACTACTCTTAGCTGTAAGTTGTTGTCATACACTTTTTGTCATATGTTCAATAGACACTCAGTAACTACTTATCTAGTGAAGCTGTCAGTTTCATCAAACAGATGTAAAAGATTAAGGTCATAAGATACAAATTAAACCAATGAAAGTCTGCTGCTAAAATACCACGTCAGAGTAATCACAGCACCACAAAGTGTGCATAAGAATGCAAGTACATTTTATACTTTTAATGTGTTTAACATTTCCCAAGTTGTTGCCTTTTGTGTCCTTAAATAAAGTCATAACTTAATTTCTTATTTAAGTGCTTTCCTCTCCTCTCACTTATAGATGATTCAAATAGTGTATTCTTGCGCCATCTTCTGGATCTGGAACAGTCTAAATAACTGTTGTACCATAAGGTTTCATTTAAACTAGGACAATACAGAATCAATGCAGTTCCCTCCCCCTCCCTAACAAAGGCTTCTAAAGTATAAAGGATGTGAAGCTAGCATGTCACAGTACATTAGTTTTATTTGCTATGACAGCAAAGTACTTTAAATGCTGTAGCAGGAAGCCAATTATGGACAAAACGTTGACTTCCACCCTCCAACAGGTCCCCTTGAGCTACAGTCAAGACTTCGTTCTAAAAGTGACTGGCTAAGATGTGTCCGAGAGATGTGCATTCTCTCTGCATGAAAGCAACCAAGGAGAAATGATTGTTACTAACAGTTAAAAACGCTTCTGAGAGAATCCACCTTTTTGAAAAAAAAAGAAAAATAAAGGGAAAAAAAAGTCTATAAAATATAGCAACACAACTTTAAGGATCAAAGGCTTTGCTAGAAGCTTTGATGAGAGTCAAAGTTGTCATTTAAGGGTTCATTGAGCAGTCAGACAGAGCTGGGGGGATGGCTGACCAGCCACTATGCCATCCATGAAAAGATTATTGTTTCCCAAAGAGCTGGTGTTGTGACTTATGACGAGCAAGTAAAAAATAAATCATCTTAGTGAAAAAATATGAGACAGAGCTTTGCTTGATTTTATTTAAATCAGCAGGCATTCTGTAGATCAAATGTGAACTTTTATAGGCAGAAAGCATGCTTACAATCAGTATTACAAACCTAGGATAAACACGGTAAACACACATTCTCCTCATACCCACAGACACATGTATGCATGGAAAAATAGTCATAATTCCATTAATGTCAGACTGTCATCCAGAAATGTTTTGTTCTGCAATTTCTTACTTTAGCTTTCTTTTCCATACCCTACCATATCATAAAACGATGAAAAAAGGGGACAGAGTCTGTGGGGTCTGTTTGAGTATTACAGCTAACCCAGGGCAGCTGCTTCAACACCTTCCTTCCTCTCACTCAAGGTATCCAAAACTTTGTTTTTTTCTACTTGTATAAAATGTCTTTGCTTTTACCCCCCATTCTTGCAAATCATATCACACCATATATCTATCACCATGTCAGTGGGGAAGTGTTTTCACCTCTGTGGGATGAAATGGATTCCTTTAATTCTACCTGTCATGCCCTCCATTCCCAGGTACTCCCATTATGCTTCCCCATTAATATCACGTATACCCATATCATGTACACCTTATCTTTCCTCTTTTACAGTGAATGGAAGTCAACTGCCTTAAACTTTTGTTCTTAAGATATTCTCTTCAATCATCTTACCATTTTGGCTGACTGTTGCATTGTCTGGTACATACTCCAACAATGTGACCTCTTTCTCTGTGTAAGACATTCTGTCTGTTATCATATCGATGCCAGACAAAGGGGTGCCATCACCTTCCTATCCCCTTATGCTGAATATGGGCCCTAATATTTTTTCTAGATCTTTTGCTTTCCCTTTGCTAACCAAGCTCCCATCCACGCTCCCCCACTGATTCATTCACTTACTCTTCCATTCCACTTTTTAGGGATATTACAAATCAGGAAAGGGATGTGAGAGATGGTGACCTGGCAGCATAGTGGCCTAGTGATAGGGTCTTTGCCTAGTAAGATTGGGTTGGGGGGGTTCAGTTCTGACCTGTAATCATTGTTTGTGAGGAGTTTGAATGTTTGCTCTGTGTCTGTATAGCTTTGCTGTAGGTACTTTGGTTTCCTTCCCACTCTGAAAAACTTGCTAGTTGGTTGACTACACTAATAAAATAGTTTCTGTACTGTAGTTAACTACACCCTTTTGGCCCAGCTTGTGACTGAAAGGGGACCATAGACCATCTCACTTTTCTAGTTAATGAAAAATAGATTAACTGAGTCAAGGATCTTGGCTATCATCCATCAAAAATAAGGATTTTTTTTCTGCTTTGGTCCCAGCTCTCCTCCCCATGGCAGCCTGACAAGCTTGGTACTGAAGTGGGACCTACACTGCCAGACCAGAGATGTGTATGTCCTTCCATGCATGCAACAAAATCCGGTTATATACTTACATGCTGCTTGGCAGACCAGAGCATATGGAATGGTCTACCCACCAGTGGGTGAAAGTATAGCAGCAGATTAGTTCACCTAATTCCTTTGAGGATGTGCAAGTCAGTGTTAGCCACTTAAAACCTATTCTTCATGTCCAACATTTCTAGCACCCAGCCAGCTAGTCAATTACAAGTCATCATGGTCACAGTCAGCCTCAACTATCTACATCACAGAGATTGTGAATATATATATTAACATGTGTTTTTTCCTTGTTGCCACCCTTTTCTACTAAGCCTGATAGTTTATACCTGCATTAATAATATCCCCCATGTATTTATCCCTCTGCAGGTTTTTGATGTTGACCCTCACCTGCACATACTGCAGGAAACAAAAGGCAACAACTTGGGAAATGTTAAACACATTTAAAGCCTAAAATGCACTTGCATTCTTATGACCACTTAATACAAAATTAGAGCTGAGTGATCCTGTTCAAGTACATTAACATTCACTTCAAAGAATTACATAGGATCTGCCACCATTCAAGCCTCTACAGATCCCTCACCATGTCTGCACCATCATCAGCTACTGCCATCCAACCTCAGTGTCATCTACAAAGAGGCTGACTTATGTTTCCATGGCTTGTGTGAGGTCAATGATTAAGATAGTAAAGAGGACTGGACCTAAGATGAATCCTTGTTGGACACCACTTGTCTTACTCTAAAGAGCACCCCCCCACACTACCACTCATTACTTTCTGCCTTTTGACATCCACCTGCATAATTTACTACCCATTCTGACACCTGCAGTTTTGTAAGATGTCTGTGGTGGGAGACCATGTCAAATGCTTTACTGAAGTCCAGATAGACTGCATCATCAGGGTTGCTTGTGGACACCTTTTTAGCAAGCATGTTAGTAGAACTGAATTAGGCTCATTTGACAGGCTCTATCTGTTGTAAATTCATACTGTAATTCATTAAATAGACAAGTCTATCCTGGTAAACATGACAGCCTTGACTTTAGGACTCCCACTACTACTTTACTCCCCACTGAAATCAAGTTTAATAGATTGTAGTTCCCATGGGCTGTTTTTTCTGTAGCCTTTAACGATGGATACAACCATTACTTGCTTCCAGTCCCCCAGGGCCACTTCTTCCATATGGGATCCATTGAAGACCTCCAGCAGGAATTTAGTTAGGACCCCATTAGTCCTCTTAAGGTTCCTGGGTGATGCCATCAGGCCATTGCACTTACTGGACTTTTCATCTTCTTCTCTTCTTTATTCGTTATTAGCTTATGTGTCCACTGACCACCCTCTTCTTTCCTACACAACCAGACTGGTAATCTGCCTTTTTTGTGCTGAATGCAGATAAGAAACATTAATTTAATACCCTTTCCTGTCCTCTGGCCTCTGTAAACTTCATATCTTAACAAGCCAATTCACTTATTTCTCCACCTGCTGTCTGTCTCTCAAATATATAATGAAGGCAATTCTTTCCTCACAGTCTTTTTTTTCCACTTCTTCCTAAGTCTTCATTGCATACCTTGCTGTCTTGGTATTGGCTGCTGCACAACCTTTGCAGTGGTTCTCTCATTTGTCTCTTCACTAGAACCACACAAACCACATTATGGTGGTGGGACTGACGGGTTTTGCTATAATAAAAGTACTATTTCTTGCAAATGTGCAAATGCCAATTTGAAAATATTTTTTTATTGAAATGGCATTCATAGTTTTCCATCAGGCAATTTTGCAGTTCTCTGTATTACTTCTTTTCCCTCAATAGCTATTTTCAATTACCTAGTGAACTATACTAGTTGCTTCCTTCTCTTTGATTTTACTACCCTACTCAGCAAACTCCCACTATAGCTCCTTTATTATACCCTACAACTTTTCTACTCCTTTAAATACCTTTTTCCCCCTTCTGCCTGCCAACCATCAAGCCTCCCCCTATCAGACACCCATTCATTCTCCATTGTTCAGAAATGTCCATATCTACTGGGATGATAGTTGTCCAAGAGAAGTTATCATAAAGGCAGAAATGAGGATTGTTTGTATCTTTACCAGCATTCCTGTGATGAGGATAATTTTTGATTATTGTGAATGACCTAACCCCTCCACTAGTGGTGGTATGAGCACTTCTGTTACTGCAAAGACTACCTATGTCCTTTTTTCACCTATGTTCACACCTCCATATGCATTGACAAGAATTATCATAACCAGCTTGGGTGGTCACATCCATGTCCTCTCTACACTGTCTTCCCATGTCCTGACACACTTCCACCTTCCAAAAGAGGCTGGGGTAGTGGGGCACTGGCATAAGACAGATGTGATTACCATCCCTTCCTTCAGGGTAAGCACAACCATCCTTTCTGCCATCACTGTCATGTGCCTAAACCCCTAATCAAATTGGGTTACTTGGGCTGTAGTTAAGGCTTTATCACTTTATATCACTAGAGCAGGCTCTAACTTCCCATATCTGGAAGCCTTTAATCCTACACTCTGGTCTTTATGACCAGGCCTAATTCCTTTTCTACGGCTAGTGTCAGCCATACTATTGCATGGCACTGTTCACAAGTAGAATTCTGACTTGTCAAATCCTCATTGTACATATTTACAGAAAACTAGGTAGGGAATTCCCTTTTCCTGGTTTTATCTATTAACTTCTGGTTAAAGAAAATTTTCTAGGTTGAATATGTCAGTCAGCCAGCTTTTTTATTCCAATTTTAAGTGACTGAATGAAAAGTCTACCTCAGGTATACCAAGATCTCTCATCACAGTATTGTGACAGTGAGATGACCAGCAGGAATATAAGGAAGGACTCCATGAAATTATGGAATTATAACAAAAAAACTGGAAGACTTCCTAAAAAAAGACAGGTTTCACACTTATAAGATAGGGAAGAGCAATTATTTCCATAACAAGGGTCATAGTGTTATTTGTGATGTAATGTAGAGCTGTATTTTATACATCACTGTGCACAAATATTGCTTTGTGTTTTTCTTATTTTTGTATTTTGCTTCTGTTTACTGGATTTATAAATAAAATGCACTTCTCCTTCTGAAAAGTGCCATGGAAAATTTAATATCCATCAGAGCTGTCTCCTACTCAAACAGATGTGAACACAATTTAATTTTTTATCTAAAGGATGCCTCTTTAAAAGTATTAATATCCCCCATGCTAGATACAGCATTACTAATGGAATATGGATCCCAACACCTAGTGAGGGGATAGAACTCACAGTCTTCTCTTCCCACCATCAAAAATGAGTGTGTTACCTGCTATGCCATTGATAACTCAAACACTATCCCCAACCCTGCAGAATGTTGAGCAAACATAATACACTATTTCCTGAAAAACAAAGGTGTTAATACAGCTCATATAAATCCAGCTAACTTGTCTCTGCTGTTCTGTAAGTTACCCCAGAAGCATACAATGCCAATGTCTGGATTCTTTCAGAAAGAACTGTCGTCACAGAATACATAGTGATAGTACATCAGTTCTTGTAAATTGCATGTTTGTGAAGTTATAAGAAAATATTACATTAGTTTGTTGTATATGAATGAATGAGTTTATGTCCTGTGATAAACTGACACTGTATCCAGGCTTAGTTCTGTGCCATGAGTCTACTGACTTTCAGAAGTGGCTCTCTCCCCTATGACACTGAAGTGGATAAAGTGGATAATGGAAAATGAATGACTGAATAAATGAAATTGGGGTGGAATGCTAAGGCCTTTATTTCAGCCAAAGCTTGATTATACGGGTTCCTATTAAATGATCGAAGATGCATTCTTTCGAATATGTCTTGATCGAACTTGAAAACACGAAAAGGCAAAATAGTGAAACGGCATATAAGTGAATTCTTTCCGCGGGAAAGAAATTGCTAGGCCACTTCCATCACCTTGCCATTTTCGGGACTGTAGTCAATCTCGGAGTTGTTATATTTAAGTAGGGGGGCACAGCCCCCCCAATGGGGGTGCGGGGGGCAAAGCCCCCCACTTTATGTAATGTTTTACAATTTTTTTTGTTTTGTTTTGTGGAACAGCAATTTTTTTTCACTTGGAAAAAAATTGCTGTTCTAAGCATTCGAGATTGTAAGCTTTCACTTACATGGGTTTGATAAATCATTGTTCGCTTTTTTAAGCATTTGATGATTTAACATAGACCTGATTATACTACATAACTCAACCAAATATAGTTAATTCAAACAAATAAAAAAAATGTAGTAAAAAAAACATTATGTACTCACCGTACTGTTCCATCTGTATTGTCCATTTTCATTCTTCCTCAACAGTTGGGTACAGATCTAATCCTCGGATCTGACACAGCCGTTACTATAGCTTGTTGTGACCAAAAAGCTCTCAAGCTTCTCCCTTATCCACAATACATCAACCCCTAACATACCTCAGATCTTGTTTGCTAGATTAGAATAAGTAAGAAATATATCAATTTCTGGTTAAAGAAAGACATTATCAGTAGCTCAATGGAAGGACCAGAGGAGTTCTTAAAAACTCTCATTCTTCCAGAAATCATTCTTGAATGCTGGGGGATGGTGGGAGGGGAGATGAGGAAGAATGAAAATGGACAACACAGATGGAAAGTTATGGTAAGTACATCAATCTTTATCTGATGTTATTCATTTTTATTCATTCCTCAACAGTTGGGACAGAGTCCCCAGCTACCTAAATCTCAGGTGGACTCTAAGGAAGGATATTCCTGCGCACAGCTGGGCCAAAGGCTGCTATTCCCCTCAAGACCAGATCTAGTTTGTAATGAATAATAAAGGTATGAGGATTAGCCTAAGTTACAGCTACACATATGTCATCCATGGAATGTCTGGATAAAAACACTGACAAAGTTGACATGGATCTAGTTGAGTGAGCTCTTAAAGTCTGGTAATAAAATTAATTAATTGTAGACAAAAGATATACACTTGGTAAGCCATCTTGCCAAAGTTACTTTTTAACTGATGTACCTAATTTGGCATTGACAAAGGAGACAAATAGTTGATCAGATTTTATAAATTCTTTTGTCCTGTGTAAGTAGAAATGTAACTGTATACGAACATCTAACAAGTGCAACATACAGTCTCCTTTGTTTTCAAATTTTGTAAAGAAGACAGGCAGATTAATAGACTGGTTGATGTTGGATTCTGACACCATCTTAGGAAGGAAGGTAGAGTTGGTTTCTAATGTTACTATATCCCTATGAAAAATTAAGTAAGGAGGTTTGGAGGACAATGCTTGAAGTTCAGAAATTCTTCTAGCTGAAGTAATGGCTAATAGAAAAATAGTTTTCCAGATCAGAAATGTAAGAGCACATTTTGCTGCTAGCTCAAAGTGGGTTAATGAGGTACGGCCTGCAGTATTAAATTCAAGTTCCATGATGGAGTAGGGTCTTTATAAGGTGGTCTCAACAGAAGAGTGCCTATCAGGAAGGTCTTACAAAGTTTAGATGAAGCCAGGGAAGAATTCTCAAATCCTATATGGAAGTTAGACATTGCTGCCATCTGAACTCTAATGGTTGAGGAGCTAGCTCCCTCATTAAAAATTATTGCCAAAAATTCAAGAACACTCTGCACAGGGGCTGAAAAGGGGTCAATATGTTCCTGATGCACCCAAAAAACAAACCTCTTCCATTTACTTCTGTAAGCTTTCCTTGTAAAGCTTTATGGGAAGATGAAAACATAAGATGGACAGGGAAGGACAGCATAGGTTGTCTAGCTATTGACTCATTACAGAAAAGTGCATCTTAAGGCATTTCTGCAGTTAACTCCTACTGTGCCTCTAGGCATCAAATATTGTGTGTTCATATTTGCATTAATAATTCCAAAACCATACTACATACTAGGTATCAGAATATTTTAACTTGAAGCATACATAATGGGTAACAATTGTACTGATATTTGACCTCTGTCAATGAGTATTTGTTAGAACTGTAAGGAGATAACTTCATTTATTTAAAGTCTTGAGCCACACCCACTGGGGGTTAAAGGTACACACTCAAAAGAGCTGTACTGGAGGGAATGAGTTAAAGGAAGTGGAGAAACCACACTGTCAACTTTAGGATTCAGGTATCCAGATGAATCATTCCTGCTGGGTGAGACAGGAGGTCTGGAATCAGATCCAGAATACAAGGTTGGTAGACTAGATGAGGCCAAAGTAAGGGGAACCAACTGGGTCAAGGCCAGTAAGGTGCAATGACGATGACTCTGCTCTTCAATCTGGCAGCTTTCTGGAGAAATTTGGGGAGCGAGGGAGTCAGAGGATAAACATACAGGAGATCGAGGAGCCAATCATGGAGCAGAGCATCCTTCTGTGATTCCCCCAATGGGAGGACCAGGACAAAGTAGCTGATCCACGTGTTGTTTAGGGGAGAAGCAAAATGATCACAGCAAGGCTGGCCCCATTGATGGAAAATCATTTCTGCCACTTTGTTGTTGTGGGACCACTTGTGAGGTAGTTGCAGCTTTTGTATTTCTAATGCTGCTCTTTTCCCCTGATTGGGTGGAACATCGGGAAATTTGCATGAGGATGGAGGTGAAAAGGAGAAGGGAATTATATAACCTCTGGAAATAATCTTCTACACCCATGAATAATTTGTGATGTCTAGCCAATCTTTCTGGTGCAGAGATAAATAACTCCTGTTTGCCTCCAGAAGGACATAATAGGACATCCCTTCAGGAGCGTTGATAGGGTTTTTCAGAGAAAGAATCTCTTGTCCCTTGGTTTTGCAGGCTACCTCTGCCATGTGCATGGCATCCTCCATTTGAGTTCTCCCTCTTCCTCTGGGAGAGCTATCTCCCTGTGGGTCTTGGAAAGGACCCTAGGGTTTTTTGAATGACATTTTTTGTCCTCCCCATTGGTTTCCAAAGAAGGACCACCGAAGGGTTGAAAAACTTACTCCCACTGCAGAGAGGGTCTTTCCATCTTGCTTGCACCTGGAGAGTGTGTTCTTCACTTTGAGGTGAAATAAAGAGGTTCTGTCAAAAGGAACATTGACAAAAGAGGACTTGAAGGGCTCCCCAAAGTCACACAACTGCATCCAGGCATGCCTTCTAATGGAAATGGCTGAACCCACCTTCCTTGAGGCAACTTCAGCTGCATGCAAGATAAGCCTCATGGACAAATTCGAGATGGACTGAAATACTGCCAACTGTGAGGCCACAGAAGGCTGAGGCTTAGCAGTAGTGGTCCCAAAAAGGGATTTTGAGAGTTTCTTAATCAAGTTCCTCTAGAGTCTTGTAAAATGTGCCAGGTAGCTCAGCAATCTGAGGGCAAAAGTTGCTGAAGCATAGACATGGTTCCTGAATCTGTCCAAAACCCTAGACTTCCTGTTAGGGGGATGGACAGTACAACTCTTTTCTGCAAGTTCTTTCTTAGTGGTCACCACCATAACCATAGCATCTACAGGTACTCCTTTACTCCAAACCTCCGTTCCTGAAGGTAGTGCCAGAATCTGATCTGGTCTCTTAGGGATAGGTTCAACTGAGTCAGTCTCCTTCCATGCCTACTTGGTGACCATCAGCAGGTGGAGTCACCCAGGTGGTAGACAGTTCAAATCCAAATGCCTCCACGAATACTGATTCCTCTGGACAAGGATTGTTGGATGACCAACCACCCCTTTATTTAAGGATCTCTAGGATGTCTCCAAAGGAGACATCTTTGGGTGGTGATCTTGGGGATCCTTCCCCTTCATCGAAATCGGTATCTTCGATGATAGATTCCTGTATGGAGTCCAAGTGCCTCCTTTTGCACTTCTCTTCAGAGGTACTTCTTTGGTGGGATGCACTGGAGAAGTATCAGAAGAGATGATGTTATCCTGGTGGGTAGCCTGTCAAGTTTTGGCAGGATATCCTTGTGAAGTCAAATGTTAAGGCTCAAGGTGTAGAGACAAATGAGATCCTGAAGGGAGATCCACGGGGGGAGAGACCATCTGTCCTGCTGAAGTAGAGAAAAACTCTCTCCACCACCTCAAAAGAAGAACATCCTGGGGAGAAGGGAGCCAATGGAGCCATGAAGCCACACATCCTCCCCTTTGGCTTCGTCTGCCCCAAAGGCACCTCACTCAAGGTGGATGTTGGAGCCGAGCTGTCCAATGCTGAGGTTCCAAGGGGCAGAGATTGCTCCAACAACTTTGGAGTTGACTCCAACAGCTAGGATCTAGCAGGGATGCTACAGCTCCAAGAATCATCTGGCTCCAAACTCAGTGGAGCCAGAGCACTCAGAGAAATCCTTGGATCTGAGGATAAAAAATATCCTTAGATCTGACCCAGACATTCTTACAAAGTCAGATATCCAAGGGCATTGAAACAGACTTCCAGATTGGAGAAGGAGTCAATAGTGGAGAGTTAGGTTTCCTGACCTGAAGGGGTAGGTGTTGGTAGAACCCCCATCTGTATCAGCACCGAGAGAAATCTCATCATCTTATCCACATCAGCTTTGGTGAGACTCCTGAAAGAATGAGAGGACGCTACAGAAGGAGATTTTGAACCCCGTCTTTCCAAAAATGGTAATGGGATGCTAGACAGCACCGGGTCAATGGCTGGTGAATATCGAGTTCTCAGAAGATGCCTTGGAACCGATGAACTCAGATCCAAAAAAAGGTTTGGAGATCTGGGAGCAGGCTTCGATACAGAAGCCTTCAGACCCTTCCTATAGCTCTTTTATGGAGGTTCCATCAGTGATGGAGTGGAGGACCCAGATGGTCTTAGGGACTTTTTTGAAGTATCCCTAGAAATAGTTTTAGGGGGTTGAGCCCCAGCAATTGCTTACGAAAAAGCAGAAGGTAACAAACCCTTTTAATATCAACTTGTTCCTATGATCCCAGATAATTAGTGAGTTAAAATTCTTACAAATAGAACAATCTGTGTTCAGGTGGTCTTGGCCCAGGCAATACACCCATAAATCATGTGTGTGTCTGAGAGTGGAAGCTTATGACCACATTTTTTACATTTCATAAACCCCAAAGGGCCTTTTCCAGACGTTTTGAAAAAAAAGGAAGGAAGAAAAATAGATAGAAAAGATTAACTAAGGACAAGAGAAATAAGGGCAAGAGAGAAAAAAGTATCAAAAACAGTATGCAAGAGTACACTGAAAAGTCTAAAGAAAAAGTTAAATAGAAAAAGTAGAAATATCTACAAAAATACCAGCAAAGATACATATATATATATATATATTTATATATATAAATAAATATATATATATATAAATATATATATATATATATATATATATATATATATATATATATATATATATATATTATATAAAACATATATATATATTATATAAAACATATATAATATATATATATATATATATATGTATAGGGCCCCTTAGGATGGTCGTACTTTTAAAAGTTTGACTTTCATATGGCTGAGAACATATGATCAAACTTTTAAAAGCTAGACCGATATGAATGGAGATCTCGATACACTGCGGAATGAGAAGATTTCCTATTACCGCAATGTAGTGCGATCTCGGAGTTGGTATATTTAAGTAGCGGGGGGTGTTGGGGTGCAGGGAAGCTTGACCCCCTGTTAAACAGAATTTGTGGGGGGGTTTTGTGTGTTATGATGTTTAGTTTACATGGTCGATGTTTCAAATGTTCGATCATATGGTCTCGGCCATATGAATGTTGAATATTTGAGTTGTCGATCATGTAAAGTAGACCCATGTGTGTGTGTGTGTGTGTGTGTGTGTGTGTGTGTGTGTGTGTGTGTGTGTGTGTATGTGTGTATAAATATATATATATATATATATATATATATATATATATATATATGTAGATATATATATATATATATATATATATATATATATATATATATATATATATATGTATATGTATATGGGTCTACTTCATTTGTACGACGTTTCAGTACTTCGAAACCCACTTGTTCGAGACCAGTTGTTCAAAGTACCAAAACTCTTCCTCACTGTAATGCAATCTCGGATTTGGTATATTTAAGTAGGGGGATGTGGGGGGGGGCACATGCCTCCACATGGGGGATGCAGGGGGGCTTGCCCCCCATGCAAAACATGTTTTCTGTGTTTTTGTTTTCAGTCAGCCGATCCGGCGATTTGGCTTCAGCAAAAGTGCACTTTCGTTGAAATACAGTTTCGCTGAAGTGGGCATCTACTTTGTTCGATATAACATATTTTCGAACAAAGTATATCCAGATATATATATATTATATATAGGCTAGACTAAGGGTAAGAAAAATATACATAGGGAAAAATAGAGAAGAAAAATACACTTATCTGAAAATAAGCTTGAGAGTTAAGATGACAACATCGATTTTGTGAAAGCAGCAAACAAGATCTGAGATATGTTATCGGTTGGTGCATTGTGGGTAAAGGAAAAGCTCAAGAGCTTTATGGTCACCACAAGCTATAGTAATGGCTGAGTCAGATCCGAGGATCAGATCTGATCTGAGCCCAACTGTTTAGGAATAAATGAAAACTGACATCAGATCTTTTGTTATACACAGAAAAGCAAATCAAGCAATACCAATGCACCCCAAACAGTGAAAGATAGTCACTTAGCAAAATAATTTATTATACAATGCCTCCTCTAAAACGCGCACGCTGATTGGCCAGCCCAACCAGCGTGCCCGTTGTAAATCCCTCAATATACTAACGGAAAAAGGTCCGGTCGCCCGGACTTTTTCCGTTAGTATAAAACACTGTCTCACTATGTTAAAAGAGTTTGACATAGCGACACAGGTTTAAAAAAAGCAACGCAGATCTCCATTGCTTTTTTTAAAGCTGTCTCGCTATGTTAAACTCCTTTAACATAGCGACACAGTGTGTAAAAAGCAACGGAGATCTTGCGATCTCCGTTGCTTTTTTTTAAACCTGTCTCGCTATGTTAAATGAGTTTAACATAGCGAGACAGCTTTAAAATAAGCAACGGAGATCTCCGTTGCTTATTTTAGAGCTGTCTCGCTATGTTAAACCCATTTAACATAGCAGACAGTAAAAGCAACGGAGATCTTGCATTCTCTGTTGCTTTTGCCCACAGCTCTGATGTACTGCGTAGACATGCGCAGTACATCAGAACTGCGGAACACCAGACAGCTGCGAAGGGCAGCAAGAGGCATTATACAATGCCATTATTTAAGAAAAGTAATTATTTCTTTTCTTAAATAATGCCATTATATAATAAATAACCACTTCTGGGTGTGGTAATGCTGGATTTACCCATGGTTGTCTTTGTTTGATCCCTCGGGCTTCGCCCTCGGGACCAAACCACGCCAACCGTGGGTAAATCCAGCATTACCCACACCCAGGCGTGGGTTATTGCTATAATAAACATTATTTTGCTAAATGACAACATTGTACAATGTGAAATAAAATACCAAACTCCAATCTGGGTCTGAGTAAACCTTAATTTTGGGTGCAAGCTAATGCAAACTTCAAAAGAATAACATGAAATCCCTTTGCAAATCTCTTACTGCAGTAAGATTTTCTAGTGCACAGTTCAGTATTCCTTCTAACTATGTGATTTTTGCACAGTTTACACATAAATCTGCAAAACTGTTCTTAAACTTTTATATTCCAAGTTTTCTGATACAAAACACAGATGCCCTTCTGCCCAGACTAAATCAGAAATAAGCAATCAATAAATAAAGCATTATATGTATTAATTCATTTATCAAATAGTACTATTACAAGAAGCATATATCAATCACTGATTTGTAATCATTTTAACATAATCAATAGGCAAACTCCCTAGAATAAAATATTGACATGTTCTACATTGGTACAGTGTAATTATTATGATCTACCAATCAGGGAAGGACCATATTTGGACATAAATAATCATCTAGAACAGTATCCCAATATACAAAGCATACAATCCATTCAACTTTAATATTTTCTAAGAATTTTAGATAAGAAAAAGGCTTTCAGTCTGCCTATTGTTCAGAAATAAGCAAACATACCTTATGTAGTGATATATGTATCAAAATCCATCCATTGGAACACTATCCTGAATGTGTTGTCCTTTGGATGAGAAATTAAACTCAGGCCCCATCTGCCTCAGTTGGTGGTAGCTCAGGTGGATGCAAAAGATCCCACAGCATCCATTGAAAATGTAGGGGAAGTTCCCCGATGCCCTTGCTAATTTTCCCCTAGTAGTATAAATACTAACTCAGGTCACTCCTGAAAAGAGGTTACTAGCCTAGTGGAACTAACCCACTCAAAAAGGGTAAATAGATAGGCAGACAGATGGATAGACAGCTAAATCATCTGAATTATACTGGTAAACTCATAAGTTTCCTAAAGATTATCCTGAAGCAGAATGAGGTCAGAATGTTTGCAAGCACTGGTAGACTATTCAGTGGTGGCTGGTGACTTCAAATCAAGGGGAAGCTGCAGGAGACATCTGAATGGGTGGGGTCAATTGGGAAGGGGTGTGGCCAACTAGAAAGGGGAGGGGCTATGTTCAAAACCACAAAACCTGTAACTTTAATTAAATATACTGCCCTGGGTGCCAAACCATCATTATGAGAGTCCAATCAAGACAAAATGAAGTGCAGAAGAAAAAAAAATATTTCAATGCATTGGCTGCATGACAACATACTTAATATCTAGATGGAAACAAAAAGGTTGTGAGGCATGAAAAAATAAATTACTTTTTAAATACATTAATGGAATGCCAGTCAAAATAAAGTATAAGAAAAATAAACAGCATTCAACTCAAACCACTTCTCCTTGCACTGCAGTTCTAATTATAATTTAGAATCAGCTTTATTAAAGTACCAATTAACATGCTGAAAGTAGCAATCTCTGTGATACCCCCACTTGTAAAAATGTTTCTTATTCAAAAAAGACCTGCTGCCTGACAACAACTATCTACTTGTTTCATGGGGAAAACATGATCAAAGTAAAAAATGAAATGCAAACAAGAAACAAGCTCAAGATACATCGCTTAAAGGATTATTGCACAGGTTATGGACCACACATGATAGATTGGCATTCTGTTTAGTTTACAGGTAAAGCCTGCAAAGATGACTGAAAGTCTCCAACAAATGTAATGAGCTTCTTAAAATAATGTAATCCTGTCCTTTATTACAAATACTGTCATATGCAGTTCAATACCCAAGGCTTATACGTTATCTAGTTATGTAAGTATTCTCTGCATGGCAACAACAGAAAGGCTTTCAGTGTTGGCAATTCTTTAAAAGTATGCTTATTAAAGCTTACTTGCATCTTACAATCTCAGAGAAGCTTACCTGATGGTCAGTAAAGCATTGCTACTTAAACACAGAGCAAAAGGCACTTTCTGAATAATAATAAGCATAAATCAACAGTATAAAAATATGACAGAAACCAGAACATTCTGCAAAATCAGGGACAGATGAAAAGCCAATGTATACTTGTATCTACCTTGGATGGGGGATACTCTGCACATTTACACTGCATAACCGCTCCCTGCCTTGTTTGAACACATCCAGCGTCACTACATGGGCGAGTGGGGTGCAACAAGTATGTCACAATTTGAAATGTCTCTGTCTGACTGTGATGGCCCTGCCACATTTGTCATACCTCTCAACCTCAGAGCAAGAAATCTGGACAAAGCCATACATAGAAGTGGGGCAAAGGCCCAAAAATAAGGACAATTTTTAAATATTGCTTTAATAAACTTAGAAAGATAATAGAATAGTAGGTCTTGCATTAGTATGAATTTTCTGAAGGGTATGAAATCTGAAACTCAAATGTCTGTCATTATTTTCCAATTTCAGTCTTTAATGATTTGCCACTAATTTGCCAAAAAAACACAATTTTATGAAAAATGGACCAAAAATGTGATGCAAAAATATAAAATAGCCACACAATACAGCTGGGAACCAGTCAAAGAAGGGACACTTTTTAAATATTAGTACTGCTAACTTGAGCAGCTGACAAAATAAAATAATGTACATGCATTTCTGAAATAAAATTAATCTATAACTCTGATTATAACGGTTATTTATTAATTGTAAATCCTCCACATTTTCTTCCAAAATTGCCATTTTGTGGAGGGATTATTAGGGGAAGAGCAACATTTTGAGCCAAAATCGGGGACAGTTAAGAGGTTTGGATATACCTAATTCTATAAAGCAATTTATTTACACGTACCTCTCAACCTGTTAATGCAGGAAATCTGGACAAGGCCAAATATATTGGGGGAACATATAAAAAGTGCTAAAATTGCTCTTGTATAAACTGAGACAGTTGATAGAATAACAGGTCTTGCTTTAGCATGCATTTTTCTGAAGGTTATGAAGTCTGAAACTCGGTGTCTGTCATTATTTAGTGACTTAATTCCTAAATGATTTGCCAGAAACCCACATATTTTATGAGGAACAAACCCAAAATAAGAAGCAAAAATCTATTCATTCTGCAAAAATCTGGACAGTTGAGAGGTATAGTTCAGCCAGGGCTGTCTTTGAGTTTGCCACCCTTCCCCCCTCACAAAATATTGGTCGAATGGAGCCACCCCCCTGCAGCTATTCCAATGAACCTTTACTTGGCTATTTCATCCCATTTACCATAAACACTAATGTGCAAACTGCTTTACTTCTACGATGATTTGGACTTCATTTGAAAGTTTTATTTTGCATTTTACAGTACAAACACTAATAGATATCTGCTAAACAAAGCAATGCAGTCTCACAATGAAAACAGACTTAGCATTAAAACTTCTCTGCCCTTAAAACTCACATTCATTGAAACAACACTGAAACCCACATTCAAAGAAAATACATTTTGCAAGTAGTAGATAAAGATTAACTTTGGGCTGTTTTCAAATCAAAGAACCCTTGCACATGAAACATACACACATGTTCTTTGATACACCTTCCTGACTGTATTAAATTATATTCCTTGTACAATACAGTACAGTTTTAGAGGGCGTTTTAAATTTATTGTTTTGAACATTTTTCCAGTAAACAATGAAACAAAATGCATGCACCAATAATGATAAAATCGCCCAATTCAGAACATTTCCATCATAGGTTCATAGGTTCATAGGTTCATAGGTTCATACTAGGCTATCTGCCCGAGGGCATTTATAAGCCTAGCCCATTGTTTTGTGGCTTACGCCACCCCTTTAGTATGGGGAACTATACCCATTATTTTGCTGTGCCTCTGTCGAGCAGTGACACTGAGGTAATTCCTGGGGTATATCTGCGATCTCCCATCCATTGGTCAAGATTTCTCTTGAACAAGGCCAGCGAGGTGCTCTGCCTCACATGTACGGGGATTTTGTTCCACAGCATAGGGAGTCTTTGGGTGATGAATCTATCCCTCCAGCATGTCCTATTAATAGCCGTGTCGAGGTTTAAGTCTCCCGCCCTTGTGGCTCTGATGGATCTAGTTTTTTGAGGTGAAGCATATTCATCAAATCTGGGTTTGACATGGCCTTGTATGTTAGGCAAAGGTCACCTCTGAGCAAGCGTGGCGACTGAATAGAGCTGGAGTTCTTTCAGTCGGGCAGCATAGGACAGATTTTTGAGACCCTTTATCCTTTTGGTGAGGAACTTTTGTGGCCACTCCAGCTGCTGCAAGTGTCGGGTCAGATACATTCGAATGGGGCATTGTACTCAATCATTGGTCTGATGAGTGATGAGTAAAGGGAGACTATGACCTCCCTTGATCTAGATGAGAATCCCTTCATGATAAGGTGGGCAATGTAGAAGGACTTCCTAACTACTTTAGCTACATGGGTGTCGAATGACAGACTACTATCAACCTGGGTCCCCAGGTCCCTGATAACTTCTTCTGTGCTCAGTGGATTGCCACCTATTTGGTAGCTAGGGGTAACCTTGTTTTTCCTGAAGGGTATGACTATGCATTTTTGGCATTTAACTTTAGGCCGTGGCTCTGGCACCAGTTATCCGCTTCTGTGAGACCCTTCTGAAGGATATCTGTGTCAGATGTGTTTTCTACTATGGCCCAGTTTGCAGTCATCTGCAAACTTTGTCAGCCATAACCCTCCTGTGTTTGCTTGTACTTCGAAAAGTAGATGCCAAACAAGAGTGGGCCCAGGACTGAGCCCTGTGGGACACCACTTGTGACAGGCTTTGAGTCTGACATGGCGCCAGCAACTCTGACCCTGTGGGTTCTGTCACTCAGCCAGTTTGCAACCCATCTTGTGATGTATGGGTTAACATTTAAGCTGATGAGTTTTTCAATGATACCCGAGTGGGGTATTGTATCAAGGCCTTAGCCAGATCGAGGTAGGCT
Organism: Protopterus annectens; assembly: GCF_019279795.1. NCBI lineage: Eukaryota > Metazoa > Chordata > Ceratodontiformes > Protopteridae > Protopterus > Protopterus annectens. The sequence continues at coordinate 1,622,889,950 of NC_056737.1, forward strand.
GTATGGACTGCCTTTCCCTCATCAATGGCTTTGGTGACTGTTTCGAAAAGTCAACCAAGTTTAAAAGGCATGATCTGCCTTTGACAAAGCCAAACTGGGTTGGATCCAAAGTCTGCAAATTCCCTATGTCTTTATTTATGAGGTCCATTATGATCCTCTCCATGGCTTTGCAGATAAGGCTTGTCAAGCTAATGGGCCGGTAATTTCCAGGGTCTGTGGAGGCACCGCCTTTGTGAAGTGGGACCACAGTTGCAGTGCGCCACTCCCTGGGTACGTATCCAGAGGTAAGACTTTGATTAAACAGCTGTCCTAGCTGTGGGTTTAATTCCTCATTGAGTTCGTGGAGCACACAGCCGGGGACACCATCGGGTCCCATGGATGCTGTGTTATTTGCTTTGGAGAGAGCAGTTCTCACGTGGGCTGCGGAGATGTTTGGGGGGCTGCACTCATTTGGTATAGATATCTCTCCTTTTGGGGGGGGGGAGAAGTTTGCACTGAACCTGTCAGCCAGTATGTTGGCAATGTCTGTAGGATCAGTAATCTTCACATCATTTTGAACTAGTTCTGAGCATATCTGGGAGTTTCCTCCTAGGTTTCTAACATAGCTAAAGAAGGCCTTATGATTGTCTTTTGAGTCTTTAGCTATTTTTCTCTCGAAATTTGCTTTGGATGATTTTATGAGAGCTCTTAGTTTTTTACTTATAGTGATCAAGGGTGTCTTACCTTTTAAGGATTTTGCTCTATCTTGTAGTAGCTTCCTCCTTTTGTTGTAGAGTTTGTTTATGGCTGGGGTCCACCAGACTGGACGCTTGCCTTTGGTACAAAGAGTCTTTGTTTTGCTTGGGATTGCCTTATCCATGCAGTCCTGCAGGTGCTGGTAGAAGGCGTTTGTGATTCAGCGGCTTGAGTATTGTTTTCCGCCGGCTCGGGGCCTGAAAGGAGACCACACTAGTCTTTAGAAGTGTGAAGTCGGCTTTTGAGAAGTTCTTTACTGTGGTCTTTTTATTTCAGGTGGGGTGGGATGAGGACCTCCAGCGAGATTAGTTTGTGATCTGATCTCACCAGTGAGGGGTATACTTCGGTGTTGAACATTGTGCTCCCATGTTCGTGATGATGAGATCAAGTATGTTATCTCCTCTTGTGGGATGGTGACTAGTTGTTCCATGGCATTTGAGTTTATGAATTCCAGGAACTTTTGGGCTAGGGTGTTTGGGCTTGAGTAGTGTTCCCAGTCTATATTAGGGTAATTGAAGTCACCTAGTATGATGGTGTTTGGTGATACATTTATCCTCTAGTGTTTTCAGGAAGGCCATGTGAGTTTCCTGAGTTTGTGAGGGTGGCCTGTAACATGCTACAATTTGCAGAGCAGTCTTGCCTATGGTTAATTGCACCTGGATGGTCTCCGATGCATCGTGTGTTGCCACCAGTCTTGAGGTGTGGGTGTCCTTGATGAATATGGATACCCTCCTTTCTTGGTATTGTCCGGATTTTGGGGCGGAACGCATGATATGAGGTAAAACCTGATAGCTGGGGTGCTCTCAGGAGCCTTGAACCAGGTTTCTGTCACAGCACAGACATCGATGTTCTCCATACTGAGAAGGGCCTCGAGTGCGTGCATTTTGAGATTTAGACTTCTGGCATTGAGCAGCATTACCCTTAGTTTTTTCCTTTTTTGTGTTCTAGGGTGGTAGGTTTAGAATTTGAGCCTTGCCTAAAAAGGCACTATGGGGTGGCAAGAGCCTTTGCCAATATCCGGAATCCCAGGGTGACAGGTGCAAGCCGTCCCTTGGCAGCGTGGCTTGTCCAGCATGTCATCCCAGGCAGACAGATACTGGATCCCCTTTGAATGACACCAGTGTTTAAGCCAATTGTTAAAGCTGATCCTCTTATCTCTGTATTGTGGCATCATTCTTGGTGAAGGTAGGATACTGCTCAAGGTCAGGGTCATACCTGCCTGGGCTACATAATCAGAGAGCTCCTCAATGTCTCTTTTCATGTAGTCCAAGGAGGCGCGTCTCAGGTCGTTTACACCAGCGTGGACAATGACTGAGTCATATTTGTACCTGCTGTTGAGAGACCTGAGTGCTTGCGTTATGTGGCGGATTCTAGCGCCCGACAGGCAGCTTACTGTGACCTTCTCCTTACTCAGTCTGGTGAGCGGGACATCAGTGTGTCTGACTATGGAGTCACCAATGACTAGTGTGTCTGGCATTGTGTTTGGCCTTAAGGGCTGTGACTGTTTGACACTCTGACTGTGAGGTCTATGTGTTGACAGTGTTGTGTTCTGAGGTGGTGGTTGTTTGGGTGTCTGCTTTGGTGGCCTCTGCTGTTTTGGTAGATTTTTGATCAGAGCCTCCGAGTATGTCTTTGTGTGTTTATGTGTATGATTTGAGGTTGTAATGGTACTATGTGAGACTGGGTCTATAGTGTGTGTGGCAACCTTCTCCTCCTGACTGGTCTTGCCAGTCCTATGTTGAGAGAGCTCAGCCTCCAGTTTGGCCGTATAGTTGCATCTCTCGCATGTATTTGTGTTTTGTGGGAGGAGGAAAGGGTTGTCAGTGTACATGAGGCAATTGAAACATTGCCTCAATATTCCCAAGTTCACCAGCTGAGCAGGAGAGGACACTAGCAACTGATCCCTCGACATGCTAGAAGGGTAGACGAAAAACTTTAAAAAAGATTCCGGGACGTGGGTGACCGAGAAATGGGGTTGCCTTTTGGGGTACTATCTATGACAATAGTGCCGTATCAAGGTAATAAGTACTGTAGGAGCAAGTGCTAGGTTTAATAGATAGAGAATAGTCTACTTGGAGTCAAGTAGAGTTGATCTTTTTAGTTATAGGATACGCTGATTTGATCAGTAGTATAGTTCGAGGAAGGTAGTTTTAAGGGAAAATTTGAAGAGTGGACTTTAGGTAGAATAGTTTAAACCTGCTTAACCGGCACTGCCCTAGTGTGCAACAGTGGCAGCTCCGCGCGTTTAGCGCGTTTTATACCAGGGGGCTGGAAAAAGCTAGAAACTGGCCCAAAACGACCAATAAACTACTAGTTACTGGCTGAAACCTCACAAAACTGGACAAAAGGCAGCTCAATGCTTCCCACTCCCACTGGTAAGCAGGTAGCTTCCTTCCCCAAATAAGGCAAGGAAACAGTACACAGGAACTACAACCAAAGCCCAGGAATCAGCAACTCTGAAACTGGACTAAACTAGTAAAGCAGGAAGGCAAGGTAGCTTCCTCTCCTCCAAATAAGGCAAGGAAACAGTACACAGGAACTACAACCAGAGCCCAGGAATCAGCAACTCTGAAACTGGACTAAACTAGTAAAGCAGGAAAAACAAGAGATATTTTTTTTTTCTTTTTTTTTTTTTTCACAAAACAGGCAAAAACAGGTACAGCAAACACTTATAAATGCTATGAATCAGCTACTACAGCTTACACAGAAGAATTTGCTACAAATACAGTCAAATAGTAACAAACAAGGATTCCAAGTGCAATATTAAGTTAAATGCAGTAAAAACAGCTTCAATGTAACAGAAAGGCAGGCGAAATACAGTTGCTAGGTATTCAATTGTGGAAAGCAACAAAAAATATACTTAGTATCAAGAAAAGTCGCTTATTCAGCTCTCTGCAGCCTGGATTACTCTGCTGGCCCACATGGAGTCTGTGCTGAGTAGGTACAAGCTGAAAGTTTTATACCAGGGGGCTGGAAAAAGCTAGAAACTGGCCCAAAACGACCAATAAACTACTAGTTACTGGCTGAAACCTCACAAAACTGGACAAAAGGCAGCTCAATGCTTCCCACTCCCACTGGTAAGCAAGGTAGCTTCCCTTCGGGGAAATAAGGCAAGGAAGCAGTACACAGGAACTACAACCAAAGCCCAGGAATCAGCAACTCTGAAACTGGACTAAACTAGTAAAGCAGGAAAGCAAGGTAGCTTCCTTCCCCAAATAAGGCAAGGAAACAGTACACAGGAACTACAACCAAAGCCCAGGAATCAGCAACTCTGAAACTGGACTAAACTAGTAAAGCAGGAAAAACAAGAGATATTTTTTCTTTTTTTTTTTTTTTTCACAAACAGGCAGAAACAGGTACAGCAAACACTTATAAATGCTATGAATCAGCTACTACAGCTTACACAGAAGAATTTGCTACAAATACAGTCAAATAGTAACAAACAAGGATTCCAAGTGCAATATTAAGTTAAATGCAGTAAAAACAGCTTCAATGTAACAGAAAGGCAGGCGAAATACAGTTGCTAGGTATTCAAATGTGGAAAGCAACAAAAAATATACTCAGTATCAAGAAAAGTCGCTTATTCAGCTCTCTGCAGCCTGGATTACTCTGCTGGCCCACGTGGAGTCTGTGCTGAGTAGGTACAAGCTGAAAGTTTTATACCAGGGGGCTGGAAAAAGCTAGAAACTGGCCCAAAACGACCAATAAACTACTAGTTACTGGCTGAAACCTCACAAAACTGGACAAAAGGCAGCTCAATGCTTCCCACTCCCACTGGTAAGCAAGGTAGCTTCCCTTCCCCCAAATAAAATCATAAAAGTCTACTCAAACTTCTACAGTTCACCAGTATCAGGAAATATTCACAATCTCTGAAGAAGTAAAAGTCATCTAAATAATTCCACATTAAAGAGATCTGTAACTAATAAAGAGGTTGCTGCTAGCAAACAACTTTATATTTCATAGTTTCATCTACAAATAAAGTGCCTGTTGCCCTTGAGGAATGAATTGCCTATGTTACACTAAAAAATGATAAGCTAGTAATGTTTCAAAAGGGAATGGACACTGATAACAGGTTTATAGTGACTAGGTATCTTCACCAAAAAGGACTGCAGCATCTACCCCTTTTGCAACACAGTACAGTATCAGCAATGCATCTACCTACTGTGGGAGTAGAACCCACAGCCTTCTGCATCAAAAGCAAGTATGCTGCCTGTTGTGCTATTAACAATGCAAGCAGAGTCAACACTAAACTTTTGCTCCCCTGCAGCTCTTAGCTCCTTGTAAAATCTACTCAACACTCAGCTGTATCTCTGAACTTTGCAGCACAAGAAATCTGGAAAAAGCCAAAATTTATTTGGGGGGGGGTATAAAAGCCCAAAAACCAGGGACACATTTTAAACATTGTTTGTGTAATGCTGGAAAGTTGCTAGAATAAAGTGTTACCACCATACATTTCACTGCCAAGTCTTGAACCCAGGACCCTGTGCAAAACAGTCAGAGCAACATACCACTATGCCATATCAGCTGTTTTGTGAAAGAGGAGAAGACTGAAACTTAAATGGCTACCATTTAGTGAATTTAGTT